>NC_056737.1:1754219960-1754487460 GCF_019279795.1 Protopterus annectens | reverse complement strand
ATGTAGAAAATAAGCAGATGCCCATCCAAGACAGATGACAAAACATGTTGCAAACTGGTCATGGAGGCTGCCCAGAAACATGCAGCAACACTGAGGGACTTGCAGGAATGTCTAGCAAGTACTGCCTGTGCAGTACCTGTGTCGACAATTGCCTGGACTCTGCATAAGTGTGGCCTATGGGTTAGGGTAATCAAATGGAAGAGTTGTTCCACAGGAAACATCATCCAGGGCTCTCTACAGGTAGCATATGCATAACATCAAATCTCCCAAAAGCATGTGTTGCAATGTGAAATGGTGTACCGAGACCAAGGATGAAACATACAGACAGTATTAATAAAGATACATGTGGTACAGAAGCAACACCTCACTCCACCTCAGGCCCACCATCCCCAGCTGTACCTTGCTGGTGCCAGTGTACACCTTTAGGTTTGTTTTTCATTAGCAGGAACTAGGCCAGTAGACATGTTGTTCTGAATTTAGAACATTGCAAAATGACACTCATGTATGGTGCATAGTTGTCAAGCATCTGCAAAAAGGCTGAGGATGGGGAGGGTTGTCATCCTGAAACACAACAGTGAACTGAAGCATACATCCAAAGCTTGCTAAGAATGGCTGTATCTGAACACAGTCAAGGTCATGAATTGTGCCAGACATAATCCTGACTCCACAGCAATAGTGAAGGCATTGTGTGAACTCCAAGGGCTATGCACATGAGCTGACCTTGCAATCCAGCAGAGTTGGGTGACTTTTGTAGCACGGAGTGATCAAATAATGGCAAGAGAAGATGGGCCATGCTAGGATACCCCTTCCAAGAATAGTGACTGCTGTAGTTTACTTAACAGGTGCTGCAACAAACCATCATGTTAAGGGTGTGCACACTTACTAACCCACATATTGTATGCATCTCAATCAACATCTGCACAACTAACACATTTGTTTGATACTGCATTTGATTGCACAGGTCATATGTCACATATCAGGTGTGTGTAATGTTAACATATGCAGTATTGTGGCCCCATTGCTTATCAGGGAAGAGGCTGGCATGTCAATAAGTGTGTGTACCCTCCTCATAGCCACAGTAAACTTTGAAGGTTGTCAATGTAATTGGATTTTATTGCTCATACATGCACTGCTAATGATGAGATCTGCAAATCAGAGGTCAAGCATTCACTATTGACATCTGTCCTTATATCATCCCAGGTATGTGTCAGACAAACACATAGGGGCTGTAAGCAACAGAGCAAACATAACTGCCACACATATACACATTCAGCAATGGTGTGTACACTCGTTAGGTATGGTGCACAGTACATGCCAGGGTGCTGAACAGGTGCACAGCAATACTGTGTACACAGGTGCAGTGTGTTCCAGGGGAAGGGGGATCACATACTAACACAACTCATGCATCACAGAGATATATAATGTTGGTAACAGGGATTGAGTATAGCTGCAGTGCATGCTTTTGAGTGCCATATGCCATGCATGTTGACTGTTGGGTAATGAGAGGTCTGTGTAATATCTTTGTGCCACCTCACCTGCAAGTGTGTGTGTGTGTGTGTGTGTGTGTGTGTGTGTGTGTGTGTGTGTGTGTGTGTGTGTGTGTGTGAGTGTGTGTAGAGGTAATCAATGACATACAGGTCTTAAATTATGTTTTTTTTCCCCCTCACAGGTGGAGAGGTGGGTCAGGGTCCCTCCTGCAGGCAAACTGATGTTAGTGTCCATACAGACTCTGACAATGATGATAGATATATTGAGGCACAGGCAGGGTTGTCAGGGGCTGAAGCTGTGCCATCGGTTGACATCCCACTTTTATCCACCCCATCCCCACACACAGTCACAATGCCTATACGTGCTCCATCACCAGTGGCCATAGATGAGGGACAGTTGGCGGGTGGTGGCATGAGACAGGACAGTGTGGTGACTATGGCAAGTGTGTCTGTACACAGCAGCCATAGCCGGATGAGTGGCGAGGTACAACACAGGCAGATGTATCGGGGTGCTCGTAGGAGGGCTGCTGATCATCATGCCCCTGGGAGGACTGCCACAGCAGGTGTCACTAGACGCATGTTTTGGGCCATTATGGAGGCACAGGCATGTATGGAGCATTATACCAGACAGAGTCTGAGGCTCCAGAGGGCTACTCATTCTGCTGTACTTGACAACATCCGTGATCTTGCAGGTGCCCACTGTTATTTTGCAGAGGTCCTGGATAGACGATTGGGTGAGATGGTGGGAGTCCTCGATTGTGCAATGTGTGCATTAGAGCATATTGTGGGAGTAGGGCAACGACCACGTGGACGTAGGTCAGCGATACCAACAGGTGGAGGTCTATGTGGACAGTCACAGCCACTCCCGTAGTTGCAGTACCAGCACCAGCACTGCAGGGGGGGGGTTCTGTCCACATCTCTACAAAGCAGGCCACATGCACTTGGTCCTAACGGACATTTGTCATCATCAGGGGAGAGTACCATATCGTGGCTTGTACATGGTAGTGCCCATGGAACCCCTGGCAGGCACAGTTCTTGTGTCCGTGGTCGGAGATGATGAACTGCACACCCTGCCATGTACGGTCTGCAGCTGTCCAACAAACCCCTGTATAGGGCAGCCACATGGCAGAGCTGTGTGCATACACACACACACACACACACACACACACACACACACACACACACACACACACACACACACACATCACCAGCACAGCTAGGGTGCCTCCATACCTACACACACGACATCTGCACAGCCCAATTGATAATGAAACTCTCCTAACACACACACATGATGCCAATCAAATGTCTCAGCCTAGGTCTCTGCCAAACCCACAACACACCCTGTGCATATAATGATACCTGTGCCAAATCCCTGTCATCCGTATTACTGATGCAGGGACAGGCTAATATGGTTCTGATGCACAGGGTGAATGCATTAAGATTTAGCAATGTAATGCTGTGTAACATGTTTTCAGTTAGAAGGTTTAATGCTTACATATCAGGATGTGTAGCTGTCCAGCCATGATGCATTATAGCTGTTATTAGCACTGACTGATTGTGGTCTCCATAATGTATTCAGTTTGTGTTGTATGTGTCTATGTGTCAGAAGGATGTTAGTCTGCTGTTGATTCCTACAAGGGGTATGGCACTGTGGTGACACATTGACTGTGTCATGTCCTGGGGAAAGCTGAACAGAAGTAACAAGTCTGTATAACAGTTACTGCATGTGCTACATGGCTGATAGGTTTGAAGGGTGTATACAGGTGAGTGCATGGTGGCTGATGTCAGTAGCCATTCTACAGTGGACAATGGTAAGTGTACTGGGTGGCACACACCACATACTTGTGTATAACATACACACACAGAGGCTTTGGTGTTGATGCAATACACAGAGAATACTGTACACATGGATGTACTTCATTTTTCAGTGAACCCATTTTAGCCTATGTAATTCCACCAAGACAAAATAGGCAAAACATCACATCAGTAAATAATCAGTCTGCTAGTTTAATGTCATTGGTGATGGTACTGGCAGGGTATATGTCCTCTTTCCCAATGTAGTGCAATCCTGGAGGGTGTTGGGTGGTATCAAACCACACATAGTATGATTGATAACGACTTAACCTGTTAACATAGATTGTACAGTATTACTGCAGACTAAGCAGGGGGATACACACAACAATAACCCCAATGAGGGTGCCTGTGCCCATAACATCCACACCCAGCTATATATATAGCAACTCCAGTATCACTGTACAGCTGTACAGTGGGGAACAGGGCATTTACCACATCTACTATTAGTTTTGATGGAATTAATTTCCACAAGATGATTCCTTTGAAATGTTACCATTTGCCAATAAGTTCTCAGACAGATGATTTCCTGGGGCATGTATTTTCTCCAAAATGATGTAGATCCCTTCACATACACAAACACGTACTTGGCAACACTGAGAGTAGAACCCCTACCTAGGTACTTATTGCTACTAATGTGTTTGGCCTTAATATCACACACCACACAGCTTTTAGGATGAGTTGTGTCCCGAGTTTCTTGTTAAGTGAAGAACATCACCAGGCCTTGTATAGTATGGTAATGGGGGGTGTACTGGATGTTAATTAACAATACATAGTGTGACAAACTGTCATATACACATTGACAAACACATAACAGTCACAGACACATCTGAGAGGGGATCCTATCACATAGTCGAACTTTTACAGTTCGAACCACATATGGTTGAGACCATACATTCGAATTTGTAAATGTTTGAGCATTTGAATGGAAATCTCCATAATAGGAGGTTTCCATTCACTTCAATGTAGTGCAATCTCGGAGTTGGTATATTTAAGTAGAGGGGGGTGGGGGTGTAGGGGGGCTTGCCCCCTGCTTACAACAATTAATTTTTTTGTCCGTTGTGTTTTTTTTGTTTTTTTTACATAGTCAAAGTTATGTAACTTTGAACATAATGGTCCGACCATTAGGTTTTCGGAGTTACTGAACTTCGACTATCTGATATAGACCCTCTGAGAGACCTGGGTTTATCAGTGCTAACTACCTTGTCAGTGAGTCCATTCTGTTACAGATAATTTTCAGACAGCACATGCATCATTGGGCTGGATAGTGTAATCAGTTACCTGTATGGTTGATGGTGACAGTGGTCCTCATACAGTGGACCTTGTGACATGTACTGGGGGTACCATGGTATAAAGACAGTATACCCAGCACCCACACCCCACATTAGATATTTTACTCACTGAAACACATGATAATACTCTGGCATACCCACAATCAAACATTGACCAGGACTGCAATACAACACTTTGTCTATCTCATCAGTGCTACTACAGGGATATGGATTTATTGCACATGCCACAGGGATAGTAGGGTGAGGGTTTGTTGTGGCTCTCCTAATGTCAGCAACATCACTATCCCTTATAATGCATGGCAAGGTTTATTGTATTTGGAGAATGTGGCCTCAGAATGCTGTATCCTACAAATATACACACTTGCACACATACACACACTTGCCAGGACTCAGAGGGTAACCCATGCCTATCTACCCATTTGTACAACAGTGTTGTGCTGGTACTGCTACCTCCAGGTAGCCCATAGGGTGAAGAGTGTAACAAGGTGCATTTAATGTCCATTACAGCAGCAGTCATTTCTAACTATGGCAATGGGGGGTGTAGTAGGTGAGAAGGCCTTCAGGGTATTATCAACTACATATTTACAAACACACACACACTGTTATTCTCAGTGATGCACACTGACACATTTGTCAGTACTGGGGTCCATAGGTGCAGGTGTTCCTAGGTGTCTACCAGGATACTGTCCATGGAGAGATGAAAAGGGTAAGGGATGTGGGTAAAGTGGTATCATGCCACCTGACATTTGTCAGCAGGCCATCTATCAACTGATGCC
Source organism: Protopterus annectens (assembly GCF_019279795.1). Lineage (NCBI taxonomy): Eukaryota > Metazoa > Chordata > Ceratodontiformes > Protopteridae > Protopterus > Protopterus annectens. The sequence continues at coordinate 1,754,482,051 of NC_056737.1, read as the reverse complement.
CCTTGAATGATCCCCTGGGTGATAGTTAAATGGAACATCCAATCATCTGGTTGTCTCTTGCAAAGGGCCAGGGAGGTGCTCCAAATGACATGTATGCAACATATATTACATAACACGGCCAGTGTCTGGGTTGGAGACCTGTACCCAAGCATGTTCTGTTGACTGTGGTAGTCTAGTTAAGGCATCCATGGCATGTGGTGCATACAGGGTGGGTTTTCCTAGTTGTGGCATTCATAACACAGCTGGGCAAAAATGTCAGTGCCAGTCAAGCATAGATTGCCTGTAAGCAGCCAAGATGGATACCTGACATCTGTACAGAGGACAGACAGAAATCAGCTAGCTACAGGCTATGCATTAGGATGAATCTTTTGACAGATAGACATCTGACACTGACAGGTATGCCATTACTACATGACAGCAGCTCACAATGACATGTCCTATACACATAGTAGTCTACAGTTAATATCCACATATCAGATGAATATCCACACAGCTCACACACCAAGAACACGATAGTCAGTACTCAGAGTCCAGCTTTGCATGCAGGGGTGTATGGTTAGTACTACAATCTGCAATCTACTCTTACTTGGGAAAGCACTGTTAACAGTAGTAACGTAATGATACTATACATGCAAATGTGACTGCATATAACCTGGGATACTACCCATGTATGAAACACATACAAAGAAAAAAGATTGTTGTACTAGCCATATATACTCAGGTGTCCATACAGTATACTTACACCCTTGCTACAATAATGGCATAGCACCCCACATAGTTTGGATATATATTATGTTCAGAAAATAGAAGCTTACTGGAATTGCAAGTATCCATGTATATAGTTCAAAATATTTAAAACAGGTGGGGGGGGCTATGCCCCCCACCCCCTTACTATATATACTACCCATGTATGAAACACATACAAAGAAAAAAGATTGTTGTACTAGCCATATATACTCAGGTGTCCATACAGTATACTTACACCCTTGCTACAATAATGGCATAGCCCCCCACATAGTTTGGATATATATTATGTTCAGAAAATAGAAGCTTACTGGAATTGCAAGTATCCATGTATATAGTTCAAAATATTTAAAACAGGTGGGGGGCTATGCCCCCACCCCCTTACTATATATACTAACTCCAGGGTCACACTACAGTGGGGAAAAGGCCATATATAACCTCCTGTGATAGAGGCACATGGGATATATGCAAATGACCCTTATGAACATCAGGTGTTTCAGCTATATGGCGATTCTGATTGCCCATGACTTTTACATTTGAAGTCATTTTAATGGACAATTTCAGGCCAATAAAGCCAAACCCCACTAGCTATCGATATGCATATTTTGGCCTTGTTATGACCTTATCAGCATAGCACAAGCAGAGTGTTTGACTAAGCATAAGAAACACAGGGTTGTTATACCCAGCTGATGTCCATTATCATTAGGGTGACTGCAAAATATCCCAACTAACAAATGAAAACAAAGAGTGAGAAGGTCACACTGGAAAACCAATCAGTAAAAACTAAATGAAAACTCCAGCCAAGCTAGAACTTCCAATGAGTGACCTCCCAAACATATATATATATATATATATATATATATATATATATATATATATATATATATATATATATATATATATATATATATATATATATATATATATATATATACATACACATACACACATATATAAGCCCCCACCTATTTTCGTTTAAAACATGACAAATTCAACAAAAACTACACATTTTAAACGAAAATAGGTGGGGGGCTTCACCCCCCAAACCCCCCAATGTGGGGGGCTGTGCCCCCCAGACACCCCTAACTAGATATACCAACTCCAGGGTCGCACAACATTTGGGAGGGGGCAAATCCCTGTTATGTGCCTTGAATACTGGTTGTCGACCAAATGAATGTCGATCAAATGATCTGTCGATCTTCTGAGGTAGATATAAATATATATATATATATATATATATATATGTATATATATATATATATATATATATATATATATATATATATAGATATATATATATATATATATATATATATATATATGTATATATGTGTGTGTGTGTAAAACATATGCCTATAACATGTAGTGGAGTCATACCTCAGCACCAGTAGTCACAACCTCTTAGTGTAAGAGGCTGTAATGTAAGTATTGCAGGTATAAATGTAGAATGCTGCTACAGTTACAGGGGTTGTGTTAACAGACATGTTGTGTGGGAAGTCACTTCTCCTACTGACATGTATGCCATCAGTTACTGACAGACATCATAACATCATCATAGTGAAGTACCACATAAACCACAGTAATTATCTTGTGGAGTACAGCAGAGATATAACCAATAAATGTGGACAGTCTGACACAATCTGGTCAGACCAGAGGTATACACAGAACTCCTTAGTGCAAGACATGTGGACCAAGCCTGACAAAGTGGATGTTTACAGTCATAAACAGTGATATCACAAAAATACTTGAATAGATAAGCTCACACAGTTGATGCATTCACACACTCCTGTCTAACCTAACACATATTAACATGAGGAACAGAGGTCGCAAGGCCACATAATTCCCACTAGTTAGTGACATATATCTTTACAGCATCCCACTGCTTTGTCAGAAATACACAACCATTATGGTGGCCAGGCAACAGTACATCTGCCAAATATCTGGACATAACACCATACTAAGTAATTACACTGAGCTGCTAGGCATGTCACAATGCACTGTGCAAACTACAGGCAGACTGCCACAACACTGACCCATGTTTCCTATGGGGGAATACACATGTGTTTGCAAATATAGTAGACACTAGAAGCATGTATCAGCATGGAGTAACAGACACCAATGTGAAAGTGCATACCCACAACCAATCTGAACACAGTCACAGTCACATTATGGTAAGCCTAATTAATAGTACAGTATATCAACTGTGTGAACAAAATCATCCTCATATGTGCCACTCACATACTAACCCTAAATATCCTGGGCCAATACACAGTGTAGTCTGATGCCTGACTGTGGTATGGGACATGTCTCAGTCTGGCTCTATAAACATGTATGCTGATAGGGTACCATAAACTGGAGCAACATGCAACATTAGATGGAACAGGACCAAGAACAATGACATCTACCACAGTAGGTACACTTGCCAAGTAACATATTCACAATACACAGTCTGTCAACAATCACCATAAGTACACAGACCTCACTACTGTACACACTACAACAGAATGTCCAGGTTTTGTCCTCAAATATAAAGCCTACTATACATAACATGTCTACCAGTCTGATAATTCACTGGCTTATTATCAGGTATGATGTCAGTAAATAATGATGTACTGTACATATGCACCACTTACTGCATGACATATGGACAAAGGGTGACAGACTTTGGGGATGGAGGCACAAACACAGGGCCAATATTGACATATTGCTGTGATAAACTGAGACATTTCCCTGTGTTACAGGGTTTGTTGTGACATATCTCTTCTGAGGGATATGAAGTCAGTAACTCACATGGATGTCACCATGTACTGACTGCAATCATCAGAGTATGCTACTGCATTTCTAAAGATAGGAAATGTGCGAGCAACACACCACATGTAAGACTCAAAACTCTGCCCAGTCTGCAGATAGCCCTACTGCTGAGATTTTCCTCAACCACATAACACTGTCATGCAAGACTTTAAATCATGTAGAACAGCCATATCTACACAAATCCTGTTAAACCAACATTATTTCAAATGTAGAACAGCAATACTTGCATTCTGTCCCCATGTCTGGAGCATCCCCCTCCTGCTTGTTGACCTGTCTCCACAGTGTATGTTGTAAGAGGTATTTTCAACTACCCTCTGTGATGCTGTTTGTCAAACACCCACATGAAGTCCTGCTCACAGTGAAGGAAAAGGATCAGTGCCCACATGAAGTGCTTAGTTATAGGAGTGTATTTCCATGCAATTGGCTATAGGAATGATACCACTGGAATTCGTGCACACTCCAGCAGCTGATCATGAGCATTACTTAGAAAACTCAAGCTGCTCCACATCCACCAGAGAGGGGGAGAGAGAGAGAGAGAGAGAGAGAGAGAGAGAGAGAGAGAGAAAGGGAGTAAGAGAGTAAGAGCCAAGCATGTTTTTGTATAATCCGTTGATGGAGAGTGGTATCTGAGTATTATAATGGTTGCCTATATTGTTTACTAATCCATACTGTCACATAGTAATTGCACATGGTTGTACACTTTTATGGCTGAGGATTGTCTACAACAACCTCTACAGTGTTTGAAAACTGTTGGCCTTGTAATGTGGACAATGGGACATATGTAGCAAAATCCACACTACAATGGATCCTGTCATTACACAATCACCCCAACAAGATACTGATGACACACACACAAACACACACTTACCAGTACTGAGATTCAACCCCTACCTGCCTATATATAGCTATTACAGTGTTATGCAGTTATTGGGTGCACCACAGAGCTTACATGTTACAGAGTTGTCCAATGGTATCTTTGAAGGTGAGGGGCATCAGCAATAGTGCTAAAGGAGGGATAAGGGAAGTGTAGTTAGTGTGAATGTCCACAAAAGCAGATCTCAATGAAAACACACACACATTATAAAAGTTGGCAGAATCAGGATTAGAACTCTTACTTAACTAGTTTACCACACTACAGTATTATGGAGTTATCACAAGCACTACAGAACTTATATGGTTGATTTAGGGCCAAAGGGTTGTTTCAAGGTGAATGACATCAGCAGGCGTGCTAAGGTAGGGCAACAGGAGTGCAATGATTGTGAATGGCTTCAGAATCATTAATCTCCACACACACACACACACACACACACACACACACACACACACACACACACACACACACACACACACACACACACACACACACACACACACACACACACACACACACACACACACACACAGTGTGAGGGGGGTCCTAGTCGGATCATGAATGCAGGTAACTTTTGAAACCTGAGTTACTATGTAATACTATCTCCATGCTTTCACTCTTAACTCTATAGACTCAAATCTCAATAATATAGAAGACTGAAAACAAAATAGTTGGGTTTATTCATTAAACACATAAGAATGTCCATCACTGTGATAATATTCAAAAGGCCAAATGGTAATCTGTTTGGCTATAGTAAACTTCCATTTAAATTCTGTTCCCTACAACTTTCTACATAACTCCTACTGTACCACCCCTTTGTATTACACTATTTACTCATGATCCTGATTAATCTCTGAAGAACCAGGACATCTTACAATCTATTAGACCTTTATTTTTATCTATTGTTGTTGAAAATGTTTTTCTAAAATTGTATCAGCCACTTTGAATGTTCTGCCCGGTTAAATACAATGTATTATTAACTCATATATGGGTCTACCTGTAATTACTGAATATACACTTACCTGAAACTCTAATCACTGAGACAACTCCACCTAAATCACTATTCACCGAAGCTATGGAACACCGCACTTTTGAATAGGGAAACTAACCATTGATCATCAGGGTGAACTTTTCCTTTTTCCCCAGTGTGGTGCGATCTCAGAGTTAGTATATTTAGTTGGGGTGGTGTGAGGGGGTGAAGCACCTCACTCCGGCAGGTTTAGTTTGCATCTGTGTTATTATTTTTCGCTGGTGGCTAAGTGGTTAGTTTCCCTATTTAAAAATGTGATGTTCCGTAGTTTCGGTGATTAGTGGTTTAGGTGAAGCCATCTTGGTAATTAAAGTTTCCGGTAAGTGCACTTTTAGTAATTACAGGTAGACCAATGTGTGTGTGTGTGTGTGTGTGTGTGTGTGTACATGTATATATATATATATATATATATGTATATATATATATATATATATATATATATATATATATATATATATATATATATGTATATATATAGAGAGAGAGATGTGTGTGTGTGTGTGTGTGTGTGTGTGTGTGTGTGTGTGTGTGTGTATATATATATATATATATATATATATATATATATATATATATATATATATATATATATATATATATATATATATATATAAATCACCCCAACTCAGTATACCTAGTGTGGATGATGATTAGGAACTTTGGACTCTCATTTATGCACATCAAATTAAAAGGAGTCATGTTAGAAACATTGTTAGAGTTTATGACTAAAGCATACACACACAGTATATGTTTACTGATTCTTTTTTTTTTTAATTTTTGGTTTGTTCCATTTGTAAGGGCCACTGGTGTCTCCTTCAACACATCCACGTTTTCATCTTTAAAAAAATATAGGTAGAGTGCCGGGTTGAGGGAGGAGTATAATTTTTGCAAAAGGAATTATATACCTCTCTGCCTGTCTGCCTGTCTATTTATCTATCTATCTATCTATCTATCTATCTATCTATCTATCTATCTATCTATCTATCTATCAATCTATCTATCTATCATAGGTTCATAGGTGTGTACTAGACTAATGACCCTGGAGTCTATATAAGCCTAGCCCAAGAAGATTCCCTGGCATCATACTGTTCAAAGCTAGTTCCCAGTGCCCCTGTCAAGCTAGGCCACTGAAGTGATACCTGGGGTGAACTTCCTATTGCCCATACACTCGTCAAGATTTCTCTTAAAGAGGGCCAGCAAAGTGCTCTGCTTGATGTGAATGGGAAGTTTGTTCCAGAATATGGGAAGTCTCTGGGTTAGGAACCTGTCCTTCCAGCATGTTCTGTTTATTGTGGTAATGAGGTTTAGGTTCCTGGAGTGTGTGGTACAGAGGGATTGGGATTTCTTTAAGTGTAGCATATCTAGCAGCTCTGGGTCAGACATGGCTTTGTAGGTCAAGCAGAGATTGCCTGTAAATAGGTGATAAGAGACAGAGTATAGCTGGAGTTGTTTGAGTCTGTCCTTATAGGGCATGTGTCAAAGGCCTAAGATCCTCTTAGTGAGGTATTTTTGTGGCCTTTCCAGTTGTTGTAGGTGTCTAGTGAGGTACATACCAAACAGGGCGCTGTATTCTCTAATATGTCTAATGGGGGATGAATAGAGAGAGATTATGACCTCTTTCTTCTTGGGTGAGAAACCTTTTGTAATGAGATGTCCCACATAGAAGGACTTTCTGACTACAGTGGCAATGTGGTTATCAAAGGAGAGGTTGCTGTCAACCTGTGTCCCCAGGTATCTTATCACACCTTTGGTGTTTAGTGGACTACCGCCTATGTGGTAGTTCATGGGCACTGAATTTTTCCCAAAAGGAATGACAACGCAGTTTTTGGCATTGAGCTTAAGGCCATGGTTCTGGCACCAGTCATTGGTGTCAGTGAGGCCTTTTTGTAGAATGTCTACATCAGTTGGAGAATCAATAATGGCTCCCAGTTTGCAATCAACTGCAAACTTGGTCAGCCAGAGTCTCTTTGTGTTGGCATTAACTTCAGAGAAGTCGATGGCAAACAGGAGAGGACCTAGGACCAATCCCTGTGGGATATCACTTGAAACTGGTCGGTAGTCAGATTTGGAGTCCGCTACTTTCAGAGTGTGGGTTCTATCAGTGAGCCAGTTAGCAACCCATGTATCTATCTATCTATCTATCTATCTATCTATCTATCTATCTATCTATCTATAGTCTGCATATCTATTTAACTATCTATCCATCTAGCTAGCTAGCTGTATATCTAAGTCTATCATTATCACTCTTTCTCTCAACCTAATTTCTTCCCTATCTATCTATATATCTAAAAATAGTCATAAAATCCATCTCTCATATATGCACGGCCATCTTTCTGCCTTTTTATGTATCTTTTTGAATAACTATCTTGCCTTTGGAAACCATCAGCTCGATTCTTTTTCCTGCTTCTTTAGCTTCCTTTCTTTTTTCTAACTGTGTTATTTTCTATTTCCAATATTTTATACCATCCATATCTGTTTTCATTGAGGTTGCTTTACTTTCTTGGCTCATTTTTGCCTTTGCAACCAGTTGCTACTGTATTTCCAAGTGTGAACTAAGAGAACAGGTTGATTTAACAAATGCATTTACATCGAATGCCATTCAGTAGAAGAAAAGTAAGCTAAAGACACTGCAGTTTTCCCCTCAGTAACACATTCTTGGAGTTGGTATATTTATATTAATCTAGAGATAAAAATGTTATGAACTGTCATGCAGCAAGGATACACAGGAAGTTTAGAGTTATGGCAAATGTCATATGTTACACATAATTGGTATTGTGCAGGGAAAAATGAGATATACCCTATGTGTTACATATAATTATGTGAAGTAAGTGCTAATTATTTAAAGAAAATACATTTTTTTTTATTGAAATGAAGGAATAGCTTAAAGGCAGTGAGTAAGACTGGCTTAATAAAAATGTCTTCTCAAGTCTTTACAATGATTTGTATTGACAATATGAGCAGGCAGCCTTGTAGATATTGAGTCTTTATGCAAACAAACTGAAAGCCAGAACAGTGTGAAAAAATTGTGATCTAAAATTAGAAAATAATTTAGAATAACATTTTTTTAGAATTCACTGTAGTCAGAGTTTGTATTTATACCCTAGTGATTAAAATTCTCTCTCTCAATGTATACATGTGTGTTTGTGTGTGTGTGTGTGTGTGTGTGTGTGTGTGTGTGTGTGTGTGTGTGTGTGTGTGTGTGTGTGCGTCTGCAGCTTTCCTTCTCTATTTCATCATCTTGCTTAATTATTTACTGTTCTTCATTCTCAAGTATGGATATTTAGCCAGAATGATGCTGAAGTGGGATATACTGTTGCCTCTGCAGAATTGGGGTTTAGAACCTCTGGCTGTGACACAGGAGCCACATTGCCAGAAACTGGTTCCAACTACAGTTGAATAAGCCTAGCAGTAAATTATGCCCTTTAATTTGGCCTACATCAAAATCTTATACCAGATGTAAAGCTGGATACCAAAAATTATGGGTTACCTATAATAGCAGGATGAAAGATTTGCAGCCTTATTTATTCCCTATGAGGTACTGTAAGCAATTAGGAATGATTAATGTTTGAGGACAATATGTTAAAAGTCAGATTATTTGGGTTGCATTGCCAGAGTCTCTCTTTTATAAATATAGTGTCTACTGTATAGTAATCACTGTTTTGTGTCTGTTTTACATTAGCGACAGCCCATAATTTACTCTTTAGTAATTTATTTGTATTTTGTCTGTTGTACATTAATGGCAATATGTAATATATTTCCCATGACTGAAAATAAAAGAATGTCACATTTAAAGAGTCTACTTTACAATATAATGAAATAATGGTAGACTAAGTAAACATATTACATTTTGATATCATTTACTTTTGCAACTGCATTTATGTCATTTTTAATGTCAAAACAAATGCGAACTACTTTTCATAATAAATTATTTAAAAATTAATTCGGAGATGTTGAGCTTTGATATCAGAGGATCAGTTGGTGAACTTCAAATGAATATTTGTACTATGAGGTGAGTAAGGAAAAAAAGAGAAAACAGCTGTTTGGGGAGTCAATGGATTTAGTGTATGTTCAGACATCTCTTTTGAAAAGAAATAAACACATATTCCAGAATAATTATATTTGCCATGCATTTATAATGACCTCTAACTGGGTGTATATAATAGAGAAGCAGAAATGTTTTAATGTAACCTGTAGATTTTATTTTGCTACCCTACTCTAGTATGTGGCAAAATAAGGTCAAAAGATTTACATCAGCTGTTAATATGGGGCAGTAGGGCAGCAACACATGTTATATATATATATATATATATATATATATATATATATATATATATATATTTATACACACACACACACACGCACAAACACACACATATATAGATAGATAGATATAAATATATAGATAGATGATCTATATATATATATATATATATATATATATATATATATATATATATAACCTCAAAAAAGGACAACATCCATATTCAATATATAATTGACATTTCAAGTTATAGTAGTGCACAAGGATAAGTAATATGGTGGAGACTGGCAGGGATGTGGATAATTATAAAGTGTATTATGTTGTAGAAGGTTCTGATCTCCTAGCAAACATAACAAGGGATATCAGTGGCCTAAATGATGTTATAATTGTGTGCTTCCTGGTAACTCCATAGTCAGCTTTCATGGTAGCAGGATTTCTCGGGGCTAAAAAATCCCTACAAATCTGTTATGCTACTAAATATAACTTGAGAATGCCTGTAGCTCCTTCATTAAGAGGACACGGTTAGCAATGAAAAGGAAATGGACTGCGGGATCATGTTAATAGTGCATTCTTTTCTAGTTCCTGGTCATTTAGGTTATTTATTCTGCTGTGTACTTCTGCAGATATGAGGCATACATTTCTGTCACAGTGTTTATGTATTTTTTTTCTTTTTTATTTCACCTGCCTACTTAATCTTTCTCTTCAAGGTCTGTTCTATTATTCCCTCCCCTTCCACCTGTAGTTTTTAAATTTTATTCTGGTAGCAAACCACAATGTTATCATACCAGTTTTCATCACCTCCTAACATCTTATTATATGTCTTGCCATATTCCCAACATCTCAGTCTACCCCACTGTTTCCAAACTACTAAACTATAAAGTCTTCTTCTCTCCCACTTTTGATTCACTTCAGTGCAGTGCGGAAATCCACCCAAAACCAGGGCCCCCATCTCCCCAAAATCAATACCTCACACAAAATCCACAACCAACATAAACACACTAAAACTCTTTCACCTAAATGCCCAGATCATTTGTAATAAGATTCCCTGCCTACACTCCAAGACTGAGTAAAACGTTCCTGAAATTCTAGCCATAGCTGAAACATGGCTAAAACCCACTGTAGCCTCTAGAGAAATGTTGACACCTAATTACAGATTACCATGCTTTGAGCACATAAACAGAAAGGTGTGGCATTGCACTACTCTACGAAAATAATCTACTTCTTTCTCTATTCCTTAAATCAATTCTATCTTCTTCAAAAGAAAAATATTGATATCTCTCCTAAAGATTAAGAATGTAAAATCTATTTGCATAACATCCCTTTATATATCTCCCTCTAATGGCTCAAACTGTAGCATATTGGAATAAATTCTCTCCTGGCTATCCTTCAATATACCACTTCAAATTGAAAACATCAGTTTGTCTCCCACAACACTCACAATTCAGTCTCCTTTTATAAACCTTTTCAACTTCACTCAATTAATTGACTCCACCAATAGACATATTAAAGCCACCATATCAACATCCATATTAGACTGGATCCTGGCTAATAACCTAAACATCAGTCATGCAGGTGTACTACCAGATACCCTAAGTGATCACCATCTAATATTTGCTGTTTGCTCTCTACCCAAACACAGCAAGTCAGCAATCTACGAGTTTTGTTAGAATTATTTCTAGCTTCAACAAGTATCCATTCCTTGCATGCCTTCAGACATATAACTGGAGCACTCTAAAGCTCTACTAACTAGACAGAGCTGTCCATAACTTTAGCAATATTTTTTTAAACATCCTAATCTCTCATCCCCTACTCAGCCATAAAAATGAATAATTTGCCCCAGCACCCTGGTTTATTCTATTTACCAAACAACTCATGCCTAAGTGATAGAGCATGGAACACCGCGATAAAGAATAAGACCACAAACAACTACCAACATTACTGTCACCTTCATAAAAAAGTCAAAACTCAAATAAATTTAGATAAAAAAACTATTTATTTATTTATTTATTTTATTTATTTTACATTTGTTTACCAGGAAAGTTCGACTGGGCCACTGGCCTATTTGCAATAGAGGCACGGGGAGAAAAGCTCCATTATAAAAGAATTTAATAAATGAGCAATTATATTATATACACTTACATGCATAGATGAGGTGACCAAACGAAAAGTATTAAGGACACGGATGGTTCACATATAAGGTAAATAACACGAAATAGTAAAAATAATACAGGCAATCAGTAAATGAGTAACATACAGCAGAGAGAGAACAATCAGAGGGAATATACATAACATCATGAATTTGGTGTAGACAAGCATGCTGCTGAGTACTACAGCATTACAGTATTGATTGACTTGACATTTCATACTAAGATATATACTTTAAACTGAGTACTAGAAAGGAAAGAATGGGAAGAAGGTACGGTAGTAGAAAAAGAGAGAGAAACCTGGTGAGGATGGGTGAAAGGTGAAGAGATGTTTGTTCAGCTAGGTGAAGTACAAGAGCAGAGACAGTTATTTGTGAGGTGTTCCTTTAGCAGAAGTTTAAATTTGGAAGTTATTGTTTGTGTAAGGAATTCCAGTACATAGAAATTTGGTATGATAACAGGGAATCCCTGTAATATTGTTGGAGTTGGTTATTTTTAGTAGGACTTTCTTGGAAGATCTAAGGGATCAACAACTAGAGTAGGGCTGGATTAGGTCCTTTAGAGCAAGACAGTTGTTAGGATGGTAGAAGGTGTTATGAGCAAAGATTAATTGGTTGAAGGCAATGGTGTTATCTCTAAGGGAGGTTTGTAGCAAATCTTGCTATTTTGTTATAACAGGTCTTGAGTTTATTTAAATCAGTTTTTCTGAGATTCATGAGTATTGCTGAGGCATATAGCAGGGTGGAAAACAAATGAGGCTTAGCTATGACATTTCTCATGGAGTCAGTTAGGAAAGGCTTGAACCTATACAGTGAACCTAGTTTGATATGAACCTTTTTGACAGTTATAGCTATGTGTTTATCAAATCTAAGATTGCTGTTGATTGTAACCCTGAGGAGCTTGGTGTGTTCAACAGGTTCTATTAGAGTTTTATTGGAGGAATAGAGTATGAAGGATGACGGGTGAGTGTGAGATTTGCTATTAGTAAAGTGCATGAGTTTTATTTTATTAGGATTAAGAATAAGTTGAAAGTCAGAGCGGTACTTTTTGATGTCAAGGAAGGCTTTCTGGGTGCTTGTAGGAGTTCTGGCATGGAGGTAGCTGAACATATGAGGGAGGAATCATCAGTGTATTGAATGATGGTAGCATGTTGGGTGGCTGTGAAGAGTTTATTGGTCAAGATGGTGAAGAGTAGTGGTCCTAGTATTGATCCTTGCAGCACATTGACTGAGACAGGTAAAAGGGTACAACATTCACCTTGCCATTTGACTTCATGTTGGTGGTCAGATAAATAGCTAAGAAACCAGGAAAGAGCCATATGGGAAAGAATTAATGAGGCTAGTTTATTCAGCAGTTTCTGATGGGAAACTGTGTCAAAAGCTTTTGACATATCAAGAAATATTGAAGATATGAGGTGGCTGAAATTTCCAAACTGGTTTATTGAATTAGTAAAACTAAACAGAGTAATGGTAGTGCTATGCTTTGGTCTAAAACCATGTTTGGATGCAGGTAGGAGGTTATTGTTTAGTAGATTAAGTACTTGTGTATGGATGCATTTTTCAAGAATCTTAGCAATGGGAGGGGGGAGACTAGCAATTGGCCTGTAATTAGAGAATTTGGTAGATGTACCGTTTTATGCAAAGGGATGATGTGAGAGACTTTCCACAGTTTGGGAATGTATTGTTCAGCATTGGACCAATTTATTAGGATAGATATAGGGCAGGAGATGGCATCTGATGCCATTTTGAGAAATTCACTGGGAAGCTGGTCTGCAGTGAGGGCTGAGGGCTTTAGTTTGGAAAGAAGCATATTAATGGTGTTGGTTTCTACTGGTTTTATTGAGAAGGATTTGAAGTTTTCTATTGTCTGTGTAGGTATGGATAGAGGGGTAGTACATTTGTTATTTTACAAGGGACAGGACAGTTGTGATAAAATGAGAATTAAATTGGGAGGCAATATTATCAGTCGAGTTGGTAGTGGTTTGACCTAGTTTTAATAAAAAATTGATGGATTGCCAAAATTTTGGGGGGTTATTTTTGTGCTTTTGTTGACTTGTTGTGTAATAAGTTTTCTTTTTCTGTTTGATATGTTTTTTGGCTAAGTTACACAGTTGATGATATTTGAGAAATGTTAATTCATTTTTGGTCTTTTGTTACAGGTACCAGGCTCTATCTCTTAGTTTGAGGGGCTTATTGGTGTCATTAGTGAGCCATGGTATGGGTTTGGATTTTGTGCAGATTTTTCTTAGAGGAGATAGGCTATTAAGGATATTAATAAATTTATAATTGAAGTATCGAACAGCTGAATCTAGGTGGAGGTATTTTAGAGGGGACTAGTCACAGACAGAAATGAGGAATTAGATTTTAGAGAGTTTAAATGGTAGGTTTTATTAGATGCATGCAGTGCACCAGGGCTTAACAATGGTGTCAACTATAAAGCTGTGTTGAAAAGAAAAGCTTATTACAGCAAATGTAAATAGTTTATATGTTTGTTAAAAATGTATGCTTTATTTAAAATGCATTTTTATTTAAACACATTTTAAACAGTTTTTACATTAAGTTTAAGTAAAATGAGATTTGATTGGTGTGATGTGTATTGATGATGGTATAAAAATGAGACAATTTTTTTAACACTTTGTTCTGATGAAGGCCTAATTATTGGGCTGAAAGCGCTAAATCAGTGGATTAAAATTCATTTTGTGTGATATAGTGCTCCATCACCACTTGTGGTTTTCTTTTTAATTACTAGCAAATGACCTAAGCAGCCAGGCTTTCGGAGTGTCCCGGGAAGTTATCAGGGCAAGTGTAAGCACTCTGAAATCACTAAAGAAAAACACTGTCCAGCCACAATGTAAGTTAATAAAAAATATTTAATATTGAGCAAAATGATTAAAAATATAAAACAGTAATTCCCAATAAACAAATAGAAGTCAATCACCAAGAAAATGAAATTGTTACTGTAGGATAGAGTTCCAGCATTCAGAAAAACTCTAACTGATCTAGAAGATTAGTTATAATTTCCTGACTAAGTAAAGAACACAGCCACTGATCTAAACTAAATTACTACAAAAGAGCAAAGGCAGGCTTACAGTTCTTGGGGAGTCCTTTTTGGGTATCCACTGCACAGTTCAACTATTAACTCCAGCTGACAACTGACTTCTGTAACTGACAACTGTCAGCTGAAACTGGCTTCTGTTCCAGTTCTAATTTTAATTTCATATTTGGAAATCAACCAACAATTGTTTTCTAAAAGTTACTTCCTGTCTTTCAGCTTCTGACAGCAACACATAGCAACTGTCATCATTCCAATGACACCATCTGCTAATCAGCTGAATCTGAGACAGTTGGCCCTCAGAATCATTCTTCAAAACATGTGCAGATAGAAATGTAAAATACACTGTTTATGTCTTTAAAATATTCTGTACAAACTAATCATAAATCAACTTGTAAAAACCTATTTACAATATCATAGCTAGTCATGTTGGCATATAATACAGAGGTCAATCTAAAATTATACATGAAACTTCAGCCAGATAGGCTAGCACAAATAACAGTGTCTAATTTCTTCACATTTCCCCCTCCTATGACTCAATCATGGTTTTCAAGTGACCCTTGAAAAACGACGCTTGAGAAAAATGGGTCTGTCTGAGAATATCAACCCACTCATGTCCTGGGCAATCTATTTGCATTGACATTATTAACCCCACTGCAGCATTCTTCTCCTTCTGAGGAAACTTGGCTGAGCACAGCCCCCACCCCACAATCTGAAGCAACCACATACAAAACAAGCTCTTCACTATAATCTGTTCTGGCCAATACGAGGGGTCCTCCCATAATCTACTTAAGTTTTTCGAAAGCCTATTCACAATCTGTGGCACACACCACCTCCTCTGGTTTATTTCTTCCTAGTTGCGTCAGTAAAGGGTGCAGCCATTGCACCATAACTGGGCACAAATTTTCCAAAGTACTCTGCTCTCCCTAGAAAACCTCTCACTTGTTTTTAGCAACAGGAATTGGCCACCCTTGAATAGCTTCTACTTTGACAGATTCTGGCCTAATCCTACCACTCCTCATTCTGTGTCCTAAGTAAGTGACTTCTGCCATACCCACCTGACACTTACTGTGTATAATGGTTAACATTGTCCCTTTAAACTGGTCAGCAAATGCCCATAGCATAGTCTTTAATGTAGAGTTTAACCTCTCCACAAGACCATTAATATGAGGGTGGTAGGGGTGTTCTTCAAATGTTTCAACCCACAAAACTTCCACAAACAAATCGGCAGGTCTGACATGAAGTTCGCATCTTGGTCAGTCAGTATCTCCTTTGGAAAACCTACTCTGCTGAAAATTTCTATCAAAGCATTTGCCACATTTTCTACATCAATATCACCTGCAAAATGAATATTAGGGACTATAGCCAGAAGTGGCAGATGGTAGGATCTAGGCTCTACCAATTGCCACACTACCTCATCTCCCAGCCCTCCCTTAGGAGTCCACTTTCTATACAGCAAACCTTCCTTCCCTGCCTCATTATCACCAGCACAAGGAATATTAGGGACTGTAACTAGAAGTGGCAAATGGTAAGCTCTAGGCTCTACTAACTGCTTTACTACCTCACCTTCCAGCCCTCCCTTAAGAGTCCACTTTTTATACAAAAAAAACTTTATTTCTCTGCCCCATTATCACCTGCACAAGGAATATCAGGGAATATTGATAGAAGTGGCAGATGGTAGGCAATGGGCTCTACCAACTGTCATACTACCTCACCATCTAGCCCACCTTTAGGAGTCTACCCTTTATACAACAAACCTTGGTTCCCGTATACAGACTCCCCTCTTCCTTGAGCCTCAGGTTTTTCCTTAGCTATCTCCCTCAAGCTTTGTAATGCTGGATCCGTAAGTTGAGCCTGTCTCAACTTTACATTTGTGACACTCCCAATCTCCCCTTCCACAGGAAGCCTAGTAACCTCCGCCAACTGTACCTCACTGTCAATCTGAGTACTGTCACTCACCTCCGTCCTTGCAGTCACCATGTCCAAAGGATCATCAGTACCTCCCAGCAGCTGTGGCTCACTTTCATACTCACTGCTACAGGATAGCACCTTCTCTGAAACAGCCACCACACCAGTCCCAGCTTCAGTTATGAGATTTATATGGGTCTTCTTTAGGCTACCAGACCTACATGCCTATGTCCCAGCCTGACTACTTGTCACAGCATGCACACGAGGTACTGCATCATCTAAGTTATTCTCTATCAGGACATCTGCAGAAATATCCTCACACACAAGCTTCCCTTCACAGGAAGCCTAGTAATTTCCAGCAGTTGTGTCTCACTGTCAATCAGGGTACTATCACTCACCTCCATCCATGCAGTCACCATGTCCAAGGGTACATCAGTACCTACCAGCAACTGTGGCTCACTTTCAGACTTACTGCTACAGGATAGCACCCTCTCTGAAACAAACATCCACTACACCAGTCCTAGCTTCAGGTATGAGATCTGCCTGGGTCTCCCCTAGGCTACTGGATCTACATGCCTGTCTCCAAGCCTGACTGCATGTCACTGCATTTCCACAAGGTACTACATCATCAAACCTATTCCCTATCAGGACATCTGCAGGAATAACCTCAAAAAGACCTACTTGCTTGCTTCCTCTTCCAAACTCTCAGTCAAGATTAACCCTATCCAAAGGTATTTGGAATGGGATCCCTCCCAAAGCTCTGAATAGAGCGGACAGTCTAAGCAAGTATTGTTCTTCTCTAACCACTGCAGGCCTCACAATGGTCATATCAGAAGCTGTGTCTCTCTTAGCAGTAACTTGTTTACCGTCTACTAAGATAAGATATACATTTTGGTGATAGATTGGCACCCCTGTTGTTTCCAAACAACTTACCACTGGCAGTTTATCATCACCACTTTCTGGCTCCCTCACCTTCTGTTTCTCACCTTGTCTTGATGGGCATTTGACTGCTATGTGGTCCTTTTGGTTACACTTGAAACATCTAATCCCTAACCATGTAATTGAACTAGTAGTTTCCCCAGTTACTGGTGTACTCTGTTGGACTGGTTTAGACTGCCCCCACGGGTTCTTTTATGTTCATGCACAACTTTGGGTATCTCTTTCTTATGCATTGATGGTCTGCTTACTAAGTAGAGATCCCCTTTTCTTCCCAACTCCTCCACAGAGTTAAACTTGCTGTCTGCTAACCAGATTCTCATGTCATTAGGCAAAGTACCGAGGGCTTGTTCCCTCACCAAAAGGTCTGCTAGTCTCTCAGAAGTGGTGACCTGACACACACTCACCCATCTATGAAAGTAAGTACTTAAATCAGCAATATAATCATGCACACTTTCATCTGCCTTGTGTCTGTGTTCATGAAACATTTTCCTATAAGCTTCGAGTGTTACTTTAAAATAATCTAGAAGACAGTTTATAACTTTAACATAATTCAAGCAGTCTACATCAGTCAGTTTTGACATGGCGTGAACAGATTTAACATGGAGTAAGGGAGTCAAGAGTCGAACTCAGAGCTCACTGTCAACATCATACTTTCTACATACCCTCTCAAATCCATGAATAAACTATCAAAGTCATCATCATCCCTGTATTGAGAAAAAATCTTAATGACGTTTACAGCTTCTGGCGTCCAGTTATTCCCTTCTGCATTACCTCCATTACCCTCTCAAAGGGAAAGAAGCTCCACTTCATTCCAGCACTGTCTCTCATTTTCCTCGGCATCTAAACATCACATTCTCTCCTTGGCCTCCAGTCATTTGGCCTCCATTTCATATTGACACTGTTTCTCCTCAGCCTTAAGACATTGGGCTTCCAGGTGCACCATCTCTGCTGATTCCAGTTCATGATGTTTGGCTTACAGGTGCAGTCTCCCTAACTCTAGATAGATTCTCAGGTCCTCTGAAGAAAATGTGGACTGTCCTATCTCACCAAGCTGCATATCTCCAATACCAAACAGAATATCCTTCGAACGGCTGGTCTGAGCTGAAGCTGCAACTAAGGCTGAAATTATTGCTTCCTTAGTCAGGCTGGCATGCCCCAGTCCTCTGGCTTCACACTCCTTGCCCAACTGGTTCTTTGTCAGCTTGCTATACTCTTCTGCTGACATCCTTGCTTGCTGTCCCTGACTAACGAAAAATAAATAAACCTGTGGTGAACTAAGATTCTGTATGTTTACTTTGCAGCTGTTGAGAGTGCACAACTTAATGACAACTACCTGAAGTCTAATTAAAAATACCACACCACTGGCATCAATAAATGTGATGTCCAGATAGTATCTCACCGAACTGTGACCAATTTCATGTGATGTCCTGTTAATATCCCACTGGATTGCCACCAATTAATGTGAAGTCCCTTACTACCTTGGGTCAGTATCTTAGGAGCTTCAATCCTCATTACTGACTCTGGTGTGAGAGTGTCACTTAAACAGGAGTAATATTTCACAATTTTCCCCTAAGAGCACAACGGGACTGGACTGTATTCTTCTGTCTACCTCAAATAAAACTTCTTATTACACACTTCAAAGCAATGTGTCACAGTTTAAGACATCTGATAGACTCACACTTAAATAAATTAAATTTTACACATCTACACAATTCTGGAAAAGCTTGACACAGATTTCCAGATCTGTCCCTTCCCCAAAATAATATTGTAAGGCTTACTTCAATCAGAGTGTCTTCATGCCCTTTTAAAGGAGTATCTAATTATGAAAATTAGATACTAAAATAAACAGAAGCAAATGACCTAAGCAGACAGGCTTTCCGAGTGTCTTGTGAAGTTATCACGGCAAGTATAAACACTCTCAAATCACTAAAGAAAAACATTGATTGTCTAGCCACAATGTAAGTTAATAAAAATATTTAATATTGAGCAAAATGATTAAAAATATAAAACAGTAATTCCCAATAAACAAACAGAAATCAATCGTAAGGAAAATTAAATCAGTACTGTATGATAGAGATCCAACATTCAGAAAAACTCTAACTGATCTAGTTGATTAGTTATAATTTCCTAACTAACTAAATAACACTGTATCTGATCTAAAGTAAATTACTACAACACAGCAAAGGCAGGCTTATAGTTATTGGCGAGTCTTTTTGTGTATCCACTGCACAATTCGACTGTCAACTATAACTGACAACTGACTTCTGTAACTGGCAACTGGCAACTAAAACTGACTTCTGTTCCACTTCTAATTTTCTTTTCTTATTTTGAAAATCAACCAACAACTGTTTTCTAAAACTCCTTTCTGTCTTTCAGCTTCTGACAGTAACCCATAGCAACTGTCAATATTCCGATGACATCTTCTGCTGATCAGGTGAATCTGAGACAGTTTACCCTTAAACTCTTTCTTCACATACATGCACAGTTAGAAATGTAAAAGGACACTGTTCAAGTTTTTAAAACATTCTGTACAAACAGATCATAAATCAACATGTAAGAATCTATTTACAATATCATAGCTTGTCATGCTGGCATATAATACACAGGTCAATCAGAATTTATATACAAAACATCAGCCAGACATGCTAGCACAAATAACAGTGTCTAATTTCTTCACACCTTGAATGCCAGACCTATTACTCTACTTAGCAATCTGCAGGATATCAAGTATAGTGACTGGGCTTTGTGTCATATTGATACCAGCAACTGCAGAACATATCTTGTCCAGGCTAATTTTTTTTCTAAACTAACCATCCTCAGAATGCTTCCCTAATATATAATGACCTTCAAGATCCTCATCTACTTCTCCTCCCAAACATATATTTCTCCTGCCATCACATACCTTCCCCTGCACATATCTCTCTGGGTACCACGTACTGCCCCCTGCATATCTCCTGCTATATGTTGTTCACTAACTCCTCATTCACAGAACTTCATCTCTATCTCATCTCACACTAACATATCCTCTTTCCCTAGCTAAGGCTTTCCTTTCCACTGTAGACCTATACAACACTGTCTCACTCTTCATTCGTTCACACTTGTATCAGACCAATAATCATTATCCCCTCTCTACCTCATTACCTAACTCTCTGCAAATGCTGTGTCTGTGTACAGATTTCCATTAAATGTATTGTATTGTACAGTGCAACCATCAGAATTGTCTCTGTTATTAATTTTTTTACAAAATAATCACTTTAATGTGTATGTATTGCATAGTGCAATTAAAATTCATTTATTGTTTAACTCCTGATATAGCTATATTATAATCTTATAAATGTTTTTGCTTTAACAGGTGATTTGCACATTGTCATAATAACTATATATGTAACTATGGAGGTTTTCTTCTTTGGCCTCTGCTAAAAATAAGTTTTAATTTCCAGTCATACTTTTGATGCAAACTAATGAAAATAAATTCATTATAAATGCATATGAGTAAATAGATATAAATTAAATGCATCTTTTATTTACCTGTCATTGTAATGGACAGGTTTCATCCTTGTCTTTGGATAGAAAAACAGAAACACTGGTATATATTCTCAATATCAAGCATAATGCAGAAATAGTTTCAATCCCTCATTCAAATTACTTTGACCAAAGCATGCTGACAAAGGTGTATAACTTGTTCTGCTCTAAATTTTTAACTACTACAAAAGTACACAATTGTTTATGCAATTGCACAACTGTAATTTTGAAAATTGCCAAGTACATCTGTAGGTAGTTTGGTGACTTAGGTTAAAATCTCTGCTTTATAACTTCATCACTAGATGTTCAATTCTGATTTTAAGTTTGTGGTTTCACCCTTGTTTTTGAATAGAAAAACAGAAAAACTGGTATATATCCTCAATATCAAGCATAATGCAGAAACAGCTTCATTCCCTCATTCAAATTGCTTTGACCAAAGCATGCTGACAAAAGTGTATAATTTGTTCTGTTCTAAATGTTTAACTACTACAAAAGTACACAATTGTTTATGCAATTGCACAATTGTAATTTTGAAAATTGCCAAGTACATCTGTAGGTAGCTTGGCGACTTAGGTTAAAATATCTGCTTTATAACTTCATCACTAGATGTTCAATTCTGATTTTTCAGTTTGTCTTTGTGAAGCTTGCATGTTTTCCCTTTTTTTTTGTATAAGCTTACTCCAGCCATTTTCCTGCCAATCACATGATTCTTCATTGGCTATAGCAAGTTATTCATAGGTTCATAGGTTCATACTAGGCTATTTGCCCTGGGGCAATTATAAGCCTAGCCCGATTCTGTATGGCTTACGCCACCCCTTGATTTGAGTATACTGTGCCCTTTTTAAGGTTTAGTTTACTGTGCCATTCTCTAATAGTGACACAGGAGTAATCCCTGAGACAAACCTACGATCCCCCATCCACTTATCGAGATTCTTCTTGAAGAGATTCAGTGAGGTGCTCTGCCTCACATGAACTGGAATTCTATTCCAGAGCGAAGGGAGCCTCTGGGTTATGAACCTATCCCTCCAGCAAGTTCTATTTATTTCTGTGCTGAGGTTCAAGTCCCTCGAGCATGTGGCTCTAAGGGATTTAGATTTACTGAGGTGGAGCATGTCCATTAATTCTGGATTTGAGATAGCTTTGTATGTCAGGCATAGATTGCCTCAAAGTAGGCGGTATGCAACTGAGTAGAGCTGGAGTTTTTTTAACCGAGCAGTATATGGCATCTGTTTGAGACCCTTGATCCTCTTGGTGAGATACTTTTGGGGTCTTTCTAATTGCTGCAGGTGATGGGTAAGGTACATCCCAAAAGGGGCATTGTATTCTATGATGGGCCTGATGAGGGATGAATAAAGGGGCATGATTACCTCTCTTGATCTAGCTGTGAAACCCTTCGTGATGAGGTGGGCTATGTAGAAGGTCTTTATAACCACTTTGGCAATGTGGTTTTCAAAGGAGAGATTGCTATCAACTTGGGTCCCCGGGTCCCTAATAACTTTCTCTGTACTTAATGGGTTTCCGCCTATGTGGTAATTTGTGGGCACATTGTTTTTGCCAAAGGGTATGACTATACATTTTTTGGCATTTAGCTTTAAACCATGGTGCTGGCACCAGTTATCTGTCTCTGTGAGACCTTTTTGAAGGATGTTTGTGTCAGCTGGAGAGTTGATTATGGCGCCCAGTTTGCAGTCATCTGCGAACTTGGTGAGCCATAGTCCTCCCACGTTTGCCTGTACCTCAGAAAAGTATATACCGAACAAGAGTGGTCCCAGGACAGAACCCTGTGGGATGCCACATATGTGACCGGTTTTGAGTCTGACATGGCTCCAGCAACTCTCACTCTGTGGGTTCTGTCTTTGAGCCAGTTTGCGACCCATCTTGTGACACAGGGGTTTATATTTAAGCTGGATAGCTTATCTATGATGCCCGAGTGGAGTATTATGTCAAATGCCTTTGCAAGGTCCAGATAGGCTGTGTGGACTACCTTCCCTTCATCTATGGCTTTGGTGACTGCTTCAAAGAAGTCAACCAGGTTCAAAAGGCAGGATCTGCCCTTGACAAAGCCAAACTGGGTAGGATCTAGTGTCTGTAGGTCCCCAATGTCTTTGTTTATGAGCTCCATGATGATCCTCTCCATAGCCTTGCAGACTAAGCTAGTCAGGCTTATGGGGCGATAGTTTCCAGGATCTGTAGAGGCTCCATCTTTGTGGAGTGGGACCACTGTTGCTGTACGCCATTCTGTGGGCACATATCCTGTAGTGAGGCTGAGATTGTATAGCTGTTTTATTTGAGGGATTAGTTCCCCTTGTAGTTCATGTAGGACGCAACCTGGGATGCCATCTGGTCCCATGGAAGCAGTGTTTTTTGCTTTGGAGAGGGCAGCCTTCACCTGAACATCTGAGATGTTAGGGAGGCAGCCCTCTGCCGGGATAGATACTTGCTCTTTTGGGAGTTTGCACTGAACCTGTCTGCCAGGATTTTGGCGATGTCTGTGCGTTCACTGTATTTTGTCGTTTAGAATCAACTCAGAACAAGTCTGGGAGTTGCATCCCAGGTTTCTAACATAACTGAAAAAAGCCTTATGATTGTCTTTGGTGTCCTGTGCAATTTTTCTCTTGAAGCTGGCCTTGGAGGATTTTATGAGGGATCGTAATTTTTGCTAGTACTGATCAGAGATGCCTTCCCTATTAGGGATTTTGCTCTATCATGTAGTAGCTTCCTCCTTCTGTTGTACAGTTTATTTATGGCAGGGGTCCACCAGACTAGACGCCTGCCTTTGGATGATTGGGTCTTGGTTTTGTTTGGGATAGCATGATCCATGCATTCCTGGAGATGTCCGTAGAATGCATTT
This sequence comes from Protopterus annectens, assembly GCF_019279795.1. Lineage (NCBI taxonomy): Eukaryota > Metazoa > Chordata > Ceratodontiformes > Protopteridae > Protopterus > Protopterus annectens. Next base: position 1,754,457,919 of record NC_056737.1, on the reverse strand, counting down.
ATATAGGATTCTGCAGTTTCGGCTGTAGTTTCCACTGGCCCTGGGGCCTTGAAGGATTCCACTTCGGTTTTGAGAAGTGAGAAGTTCACTTTTGAGAAGTTTTTCACCGTGGTTTTCTGGGCTGGGTGTGCGGTCGGGATGTGGACATCCAGTGAAATTAATTTATGGTCTGATCTTACCAATGAGGCATATACTTCTGGTGTGGAGCATAGAGACCCCATGTTGGTAATGATCAGGTTTAGTATGTTGTCCCCTCTTGTGGGAGTGGTGACTAGTTGTTCCATAGCATTTGAGTTTATAATTTCCAGGAATCTTTGGGCTAAGGTGCTGGGGCTTGAGTAGTGCTTCCAGTCAATGTTTGAGTAGTTGAAGTCGCCCAATATAATGGTGTTCGGAGAGATCTTCATGTTCTCCAATGTTTTCAGGAAAGCCGAATGGGATTCCTAACTTTGAGAGGGTGGTCTGTAGGATGCTATAAACTGAAAAGCAGTCTTGCCCACTGTTAGTTGCACATGGATGGTCTCTGATACTTCGTGCAATGCCACTAACCTGGAGGTATGGATATCCTTGATAAATATGGAAACTCCCCCTCCTTTTGTGGTTCGGTCCGGGTTTTGGGGACGAAAAGCATGATATGAGGTATAGCCTGGTAGTGCTGGGGTGCTCTCTGGAGCCTTGAACCAGGTTTCTGTCACTGCACAGATATCGATGTTCTCCATACTGAGGAGAGCTTCGAGTATGTGCATCTTGAGGTTAAGACTTCTGGCATTTAGCAGCATTACCCTTAATTTCTTGTTCCTTGTGCTGTCTATGGGGGTGGGTTGACTTTTGAGCCTTGCCTAAAAAAGGCACTATGGGGGTGGCAAGAGCCTTTGCCAATATCCAAAAGCCCAGTGGTGACAGGTGCAAGCCATCCCTAGCGAAGCAACGTGGCTTGTCGAGCATGTCATCCCAGGCTGACAGACACTGGATCCCCTTTGAATGACACCAAAATTTTAGCCAATTGTTAAAATCGATCATTTTGTCTTTGTACTGTGGCATCATTCTAGGTGAGGGATGCTGCTCAAGGTCAGGGTCATACCAGCCTGGGCTACATGATCAGAGAGCTCCTCTATGTCTCTTTTCATGTAGTCCAGGGACTCAGGTCAGTCACACCAGCATGTACAATGACTGAGTCATATTTGTATTTGCTTTGGAGTGACCTGAGTGCTTGCGTTATGTGTCGGATCCTAGCACCCGACAAGCAGCTCACTGTGACCTTCTCTTTATTCAGCCTGGTGAGCGGGACGTCAGTGTGTCTGACAATAGAGTCACCTGTAACAAGAGTATCAGGTGTGTTATTCAGCCTTAAGGGCTGTGGCTGCTTGGCACACTGACTTTGTGGGTTATGTGTTGTGTGTGTTTTGTTTTGAGGTAGCGTTTGCTTGGATGTCTGCTTTGGAGGTCTCTGTTGCTTAGGTAGATTTTATTTAGAGCCGTATGTTTTGTGTATTTATGTGTTTGGTTCGCTGATGTGGTGGGACTATGTGGTACTGGAATTGTGTTGTGTGAGGTTACCTTCTCCTCCTGACTGGTTACACCAGTTTTGAGATGAGAGAGCTCAGCCTCCAGTTTGGCTAAATATTTGCATCTCTCACATATATTTGAACCTGTTTGGAGGAGGAGAGGGTTGTCCGTGTACATGAGACAGTTGTTACATTGCCTCAAAATTCCCAGATTCACCAGCTGGACTGGAGAGGAAACCATTGACTGACATTTGGACATGCTAGAGTAATAGGGAAACTGAATTTAAGACAGACCAATAGAGGACAGGGTAAAGAGAGTATAAGAGTAAGTAGTGCTTATGGTTTAATAGTGCTAACTTGTAGGATTACTTAATTGGACCAGTGAAGGGCCTCAGAATGAGAATATGGTGTTTAAATTGAGAGATAGAGCAGTTCTAAGGGAAAAAGTGAAGAGCAGACTTTGTGGAGCCAGGAATAGTTTAAACCCAATTAGGTGGTGTTGCGCTATGCACAAAATGTGCAAAACAAAGAGGGTTTTAAGAGAGGAAGATGAAGGAGTTTTGGAATTGACCCAGAATGGCCAATACAACTACAGTTTCAAGTCAGTAACCACTCCCACAGGGGCAGGCAGGCTGCTCAATGTTTTTCACTGCCACTGATCAACAGAGAGACTTTCCTTTAGCCCAAGCAAGAAAATGGCCTCACAGAAACTTACAAACAGTTCAAGAACAGCAAGCCTGTAACTGAACTTTTTTAAATCTCAGAAAAGTGGGAAAAAAGCAAGATTTGGTTTTTTTTTTGTTTGTTTTTTTAGAGATAGCAGAGGTTAACAAGTATCAGCAAGTTATAACAGTGCAGTAAATGACCCGACACAAGAGTGCTAGGCCAGACAGATAAAATGCAAGTTTTGAGAAAAAAACGATTTTAAAAATAAGTGCAAACAGGAAATTCAGTAAACAGCTCTAGGTTGTGCTCTAAATACAGTTACTAATGCAGAAATCAAATTTAACAAGCCAGAAAATGCTCAAAATAAGCGGCTATGCAGAAAAAACTTAGCAAATAAACAGAGGAAAAATACATAAAGTCTCAAAAGTGGCTCCTTTCTTCTCTCGGCGTTTTCTCCTCTTGGTGGGTGCTTCACCAACAGCCAACAAGCCTGAAAAGACACCAAAACCACGAGGCAACCAGGTTTTATCCTTACCCTTGTTGCTAAGGTCAAAGCTAAAAAGGATTGACCAAAGTACATAATGGCTGTTCAGAGTATTTAGCCTTTGTAGGGACTGGTGCTTGAAAGTTTACTATCTAATCACACTGAAACTTTTTATTTGTATAACTAACTGCCTCTCTGTTCCACTTTTTTATTTAGTTAGTTAAGTAGTTAGTTATCCCAGGCAGTACTTTTAAATGGTAAGTTTAATAAATATACTACCCCAAAAACAGGTACAAAATAAAAATAAAAATAAAATTAAACAAAATAATTTCACAAAGTGAATTCCTGTCTTAGCACAAGAAATCTGGACAAAGCTAAAAATAATGGGGGAATAAAGGCCCAACAGCTGAAAAATCAAGACACATTTACAACATTGTTCTTATAAAGTTAAGACAGTTGCTAGAATAACAGGTTCTGTGTTAGCATGCAATTTTTTTAAAGGATATGAAGTCTGAAACTGAAATGTCTGTCATCATTTACTGAAATCAGTCCTCAGTGGTTTTCCTGAAAACAACACATTTTATGAGGAACAGAACAAAAATATGTGGCAAAAATCTGGACAGTTGAATGATATAAACAGAGGCATGACTGTGAGGAAATGCTTGTCTGACCTGAAGCCAAGTGGAAAACTGCCTTTGAACTTTTGTGTTAAACATGGACTGTCAAAATCATCAAGCTTAAATGAAAGAATAAGTGTACCTGGTGGAAGTGCACCTTGCAACAAAAGTCAATCATCAACTTAGTAGCCATGTCAATAGGCTTGGTGCTGTCTGTTTTGAACACTTAGCTCAAGACATGTGATGAGTTGTAAGTTGATTACTGTCTGGCAGTGAGTTTGGACAGACGGTTGGAATGGAAGCTGTCCAGACTCCAATAATCTGGAATTGCTTAGTTCATGTTTTTTTTTTTTTATTTCTTAAGAAAGAGTTCAACTCCAACATATAGACCAGTTTCTTCCATCACCCTGCGGTAGTCAGAGACAAGGTCTCTGAATGTACTTTGTTAAGGGCTTGAAAAGAGATGAGGAAGGAAAATGCTGACTAAAAGTTGATTGATGGTTGTTAAGGTAGTACCACCTTAGAACCACTGGTGGACAGCAGAGTTTGGGGAATCCATTAAGTAATATAAACCGGGCTTCCTTGCAATACTTACAGGGGGTGTCTGGATCTTTTATGCAGGCACTTACAGTCAAGGAAGGCAGCAGGTGCAACAGCTGTGATAATCACAGAAATGAAAGTTTTAGTGGATGTAGTCTGTGAGGCCTGCAAAAGTTGTTTGGAGTCATCACAAAAAAAGACTTTGGAACATACTTCTCAACTGCCGAGATTTAAACAGAGAGCTATGATTTTGGTTTTTGGATTTAGCCTGTTTCTCCTAGATTTATGATCATACTCATAAAGTTAGGCTTGTTCATGGGTACATACTATCTATTATAGCATCTACTATATAAAGACCAGTTTAAAATGAGTTAGTGCTCTTCCTTCTGACCTTCTGCTATGATTTTTTATATTGAATGCTATGAATTTTAATGTTTGGAGAATGAGAGGTATGCTTTAAACAGACTGAAAAAGGTTGGGCTAAACTGTTCTCTGGCTCAAGAAGTCACTAGAGATATTGCACAGGCTGTTATCAGCAATGGCATAGAAATGTTAAACGTAAGTATGTTGACTGCTGAGGAACTGAAGAGAAGGAAAACTTTGAATACCTTCTGAGTTTGGTTTGTATGCAGTCATCTACGTGGCAGTGACAAATGTAATTGGTAGTTATGGCCTGTTTCTTATAAATAAAGTCAGTGTGTCAGTTAAAGGGATTTAATGTGGCAGAACTGTGGGGATTGATGAAATGCAGTGAGAAATATTGGGAATGCTTGATATTGTTAGTATATTATGGCAAAACAACATGGCCTGTTGACCAAAATCCTCTCATGCAGACAAGTATTGTCCTACCCCAACTTGAATGACACTGGAAGCTAAGCTAATTAATAAAGTCAATTGTCTTCTGCTCATATTGTGGCATCATCCTTGGTGAAGCCAGAATTCTGCTCAATACAAGGCTCATACCAGCCTAGAACACATGGTCTAAGAACTTCATGATGTCTCTCCTTCTTCATTTAGTTCAGGGAGGTACATATCAGGTCATTTACACTCATATGAGCTCTAACTGATTCATAGTGGTACTTGTGGTTCAGTAACCTCAGTGCATGTGTAACTTGATGAATTCAAATCCCTGTTAAGTAACTGACCATGATTTTCTTCTTGTTCAGCCTGGTGAGTGAGGTATCTGCATGTTTCACAATGGAGTCTCCTATGATACTGTTTTGACGGAGTGCTTTTGCATTTGCTGCGGATAATTGATGCTGGTTGAGTGGGGCCGGCCTTAGCTGATATGGCACCCTAGGCCAAGTAGTGCTCTGGCACCCCTTAAGCCCCACCACACCATACTCATGAAACACCCCTACGAGCCACGCCCACAGTTAGGTCACCCCAGAAAAGCCACTCCAGTCATTCACTCCCCAAGAAAGTGAGTCCAGTCATTTCCTTTAATTATTTAAATGCATAGAAGAAAGGATATCTTGTAATGTAGTTTAAACTGCAAGTGAAGGTGGAAATTTCCTTTAATAAACCTGCTTTAATCTGTTTCTCCTTCACACATACTTTACTATAAAAGTCATGTCTTCAGAAAATAGAAACCCATGTGCTTTGGTTCAAAGGGTTACTTAGGTTAATCTAAACAGTTTAATTTACTCTGGGGTAGGCGAGCAAGCCTCACAGCTCAGTGAAAGTAGAATAGCAACCTCTCTCCTTCCTGTGTACAGAAGCTTAGGATAGAATAGCACAAACACAGATAGCCATTTGCTAAACAATACAATCTCCAGTGAAAACAGGCTTAGCATGAACGGCAAAATTCCTCTGCCACTGAAACTGCATGAAAATCCATATTTATAGAAAATGCATCTGGTCAGTGGAGGATTAAGTTTGCATTTGGGCTGTTTACAAAACAGACTCCTTGCACACATTTTTACGGCCATGCATACAAGTATTTGTTCTTTGATTCAACTTCCTGATTGCATTAAATTATATCCTTATGTAATACAACACCACTTGTTAGAATGTGTTTTACATTTGTAGTTTTAAGAATTCCTTTAATAAGCAAAGAAACAAAATATATAAACCAGTAATAACAAAAGTACCCATTTCAGAAAATGTCAACCATAAAAGGCCACTCAGACTTTTGTCATTACAATCCACTAATATTACTCAATACAAACAATCTCTGCAGAAGAGAAATCATCTGAATAATTCCACATTAAAGAAATCTGTAACTAATGAAGAGATTGCCACTGGCAAACAACTTTACATCTACAAATTTAGTGCCTGTTGCCCTTGAAGAATTAATTGCTTATATTACATTAAAAAATTGGTAAACTGGTAATATTGCAATAGGAAATGACTAAAACTGATAAGTTCATAGTTGCTAGGCATCTCATACAAAGGATGACATACTCAGGAGTGCAGAACCCCTATCTCCCCTTAAAATGCACCAAATAATCAGCAATTGAAAGGGCACTGCAATATCAGCTCTCCATCTACATTGTGTGGGAGTAGAATCCACAGCCTTCTGCACCAAAGACAATTATGCTACTAACACTGCTTTCAAATTCTACAACACAGTGTATCATTTGATAAACAAAACAGTTTTACACTGAAAACTGACTTAGCTTGAGAAGCAGTAAACTTTCTTCATTTGAAGCTCACAATTTCATGAAAATGAACTAAAATTCATAATCCCTTGAAAATGCACCGAATCTCTTAATATCCTGAAAATGCACTGAAACTCAAACTAATTTCTGTCAGCAGTGTGGTAGCTGGTGTAGAGCAGTGGTCCCCAGACCTTTATGAACCTAGATACACTTTTGAAAACAGCAATTTTTCACAACCCAGTACTCATGTCAGCATGCGTGCATGTGAAGCACTCATGGTTCTCCTTAAAGGAGGAGATGCTGCCACCAGTGAGTATTTTTTCGGGATTTAATGAGGCCATGTAAACTATTCTCATACTTGAAATTATTAGCATAGCCAGATTATAGTCAAATGGGGCCCTAGGCAGTGAAATAGATTGCGGGCCCCCTGAGTAGCCCCTCTTGTAGCAGTCTCCTCCCCAGCCATACCAGTGTTCCATTACTTGGCTGTTTCTCCCCAGTTACCATGAACACTGTTCAACCTATCAGTGTGTATACTGTTTTCTTATTTACTTCTGCAATGATTACAGATATTGAAATAAAATGCACAAATGCCAATAGCCATTTGCTAAACAATACAGTCTCACAACAAAAAGACTTAGCATAAGCAGTAAACTTCTCTTCAACTGAAAGTCGCATTCTTTGAAACAGCATAAAAGCCCACATTCAACTAAAATGTACATGACCAGTGGAGAGGGCTATTTTCAAACCATGGGTCCCTTGGACACATTTTTATGGCCATGCATACATGTATGTGTTCTTTGATTCACCTTCCTGATTGTATTAAATTATATTCCTTGAATAACACAGCACCATTTGTTAGTGTGTTCTACATTTATAGTTTTGAACATTTTTCCAGTAAGCAATGGAACAAAATGTATAACCCAATAATGACAAACTACCCACTTCAGAACATTTTAACCATATACAGATATATATATATATATATATATATATATATATATATATATATATATATATATATATATATATATATATATATATATGTATACACACACACACACACACACACACACACACACACACACACACACACACACACACACACACACACAAACACACACACACATAAATACTGTACATTACACTCTGCTTGATTACACAATGCATTGTGCTTGTTCACTAGAATGTATATATACACAGTTTTTTTTCTATGCAATTAGTTGAACTATTATGCTACTGCTTACATTTCTATATTTTTGTTTGTGAAATGGTTTGTATTTCACCCAGGCTAAAACTGCTCAGTACTGATCAGTGCACTACCCCAGTAAACAAATATAAATAAATACCCCAGCAAACAAATATAAATAAATAAATACATTTCAATAAAGAACTACTGTCAGAACTTAAAAATATTGCTCCATAATTCTGTGCTGTTCTATTCACTTACAACTTGTATGTTCTTGTAGGAAACAAAGTTGGGGCTGAAAAAAGGCTATCACAGTTCAATTTACTTAATTTATTTAAATCCAAAAAGTAACATCTACAGAGACAATGTGACTTAAACATTATCCATTTCTTAGGAGAGTCTGATTCTACAGTATTCTCTTGTGGATTTCAAAGTTCCTGCATTATTTCTTTCTGGTGTTAGTCATTATATGTTGCATTATACACATACTCTTTGGTTAAAATAAGTCAAACAATAAGGAACAGCACAATCTACAACTTCAAAAAAGTAATCAGATTAGTAATACTTACCACAAATGAACTGTCCACTCATTGTTTTTATAAAGTGTGAACTGTCAGAGATAACCAAATACACACCATTGGCAGAAACAAGTCTCACTTGCAGACCCACAAACACCTCAGATGATCAACTACAGCAAGTTCACCCAAACCACAAGATGCATCCAAAATTGTACATAAAGATCTGGAGATTACTAAAAGACCAAATATTTGTAGTAAATTATTCTACATTCTTGATATTCCTTAGTTACTTTTCTTTAGGTTCCTAAAAACTCTTCTTATTGATTGGAAAGGACAATGCTCTGTAATTTGGACACTATGTGAGAACATGCTTCCTCACTGCCGCAAGTCCTTCTAGACACTGAATGCTCTTATTAGACAGCCTTGCTTCATGTTCGCCTAGTTCGCCTGTGCCTAAGGCCATCCATGGAGCCAGCCCTCTAAAAGCAGCTTGTTTCAGATCATGATGATAAATACAATTATCGTCTACCTTGCCTGCTTTATTTTTGTCAGGTGGTTTGACAGTTACTTGTCTTTTCCTGTAATTACGCACACTTCCTGGAGGAAAAGGAAAAGTATGTCTTATAGAAAGAACTACATATCCCAGATAAGACTTGCACCAGCCCTTGGGTAAGCAACTATATGCTCTTTTCCCATAGATATAGCAGTACTTTAGATAAGAAAGGATTCCCTCGTCATACTGAAGAATGCATGCTAAAGATTTGACACAAACTATTGTTTCCTCCATCTCAGTAAGATTAAAACTGTTGGGCTCTTCCCTGTGTTCCATCTGTTTCTAATGTGTATTCGCAAAGTCTCATTCTTACATTTTTTGTATTGTTTATCCCATCCTCTTATTGGAAGCAAACATATTCCTTACCAACTCAAGTTAATTCTAGAAATATATGCCTATTCAAATCCACCTCATTTATTTTCCAATAAAAGTTGGAATTCGATTTTCAAGGACTCACTGTTTTTATTATTGCTATGTTTACAAGCTTTAAATACATCTACCCTTCTTGCTGAAACTGTTATTGGAAATACTGAGTAGGCATGAACACATCCAACAACTGGATACATTGAAAGTTTGTGCTTATGTGCATCGGAGAGCTAAATAAGTATTAAATTATTGATGCCAGTCTGCGCTTTTCTACATATCTTGCACTTGAAGCATTTAGTTCAACTTCACTCACTCTCATTCACTCACTTTTCAACCATCATGGCAGTTGGAAAATGAGAACAGAAAGTAAAGAGAGAGAGAGTACACACAGTCTGACCCCACCCTTCAGCCAAATTCCACTTTCTAACAGACTAACAGTCTGCCTCACGAAGCAGATGTCATGACGCACGCATGTCCCCACATGTGATGATGTCAGCAGCAACACTTTCGCAATTAAAATAAATGCACAAATAAATAAAAACTGCGCCCTTTAAGAGGCTGGACTTTATGGCTCTTTACACTTCAAGATGGCGCAGAGAAGAACACACGCTATGGCGCTTTTCACTTCAAGAGGGCGTAGAGAAGAGTGCACGCGTTCTTAATTTAAATAAACAAACAAATAAAAACTGCACCCTTTAAGAGGCTGGCCTTTATGGTGCCCTAGGCATCGCCTAGTTCGACTATGCCTAAGACCGGCCATGTGGTTGAGTGTCTGGGAGGTCTCTGGGATTTAAGAAGATTGATTTTAGGATTTAGTGTAGAAGACATAAATGCATTAATATAGTTGGGCACTGAGTACTTTTTTGAAGTCACTTTGAAACATTTGGTTTATTAGAAAAATCATGCCTGAGATAGGAAGAATATAAGGGGCTGTATCAAGGAAGGACATATTTTTTATTTTCTACTGCAAATTAAATAGAAAACAAATGTACAATTCAGAACTGCTGACACTGATAATACAAAAACTAATAGCCAAAGTCAATAAAGGCTACACAGTCTGTTTTCACCATGTGTGTGTTACGACATGGCACTCACACAGTAGCATGCTGTTTTAGATTCAGTAAGCAGCTCTACATGGTGTGTAGAGTGACACAAACACACTAAACGCTATGGCACACTAAATAAACCAATCCAGAATGGAGGAGCTATTCAACAAAGTACAAAACAGCTGTGTAGACTCAGTGTTGGTTTTCCTGGCAAATTCCAAAATCTATTGGAATACAGACATGGAAAGGAGTCTACACAGAAACAATGTTAGGGGCTACTGTTGCTTTAATTCATGTGTATGTGCAACAGACTGAAGTCTATGCCACTGCTGATACTAGATCAAGGCCAAGAAGGAAAATAATTTTCAGACCACATTTAACTTATCACAGTCTAGATTATGTGGAAATTGCAGAGTGCTACAGGCTGGATAGAGCCACATTACAGGAACTCTGCAACTTTTGTCATCCTCAACTCAGACCCAAGGCAAACCAATGCTAACCCATACCAGTGGAGACAAAGGTATGCATAGCACTTAGAATTTTAGCTACAGTAACCTTTCAGAGACCAACAGGGGACATGCTGGGAGTGTCACAGGCATCAGCATCCAGGATCTTCCATCAGCTGCTGAATGCTATGCTACAACATGCCAGTGACCACATATATTTTCTCTGGGGTCTGTATCATGAAATCAACATCTTAAAATTTCAACTCTCAGTTGTTCGACACAAAAATGTCGAACTCCAACTTCCCTGAATGGCCAGGTTGGCCAAACACCAACACCACACAAAAACAAACATATTTAAGTGGGGAGCTTCATCCCCCACACCCCACAATGTGGGTGGCTGTGCTGCCCCCCCCCCCAAATAAATATTCTAACTCTGAGACCGGACTGCAGTCAGCTAAAGGACAGGTGTAAGAGAATGGCCAAATCACTGATCGGGAAAGTTGGAGTTCGACATTTTCGTGTCAAACAACTGAGAGTCAATGTTTTAAGATGTAGATCTCATGATATAGACCCTTTTCTCTGTACTCCTGAGGACAGAGCCACAAATATGCAGGAGTTCTAACCTGTAGCACACTACCCTGAAGTACTGGGTGCCATAGGTTGCACACATATAGAAATTAAGGCACCATCTGGGGAACAAGGAAGACTCTATGTAAATAAAAAGGACTTCCACTCTATTAAATGCCAAGTTGTGTGTAATGCCAAGGGAGTCATCTTGAATGTGTGTGCTGGCAACCCAGGCAGTTATCATGACTCACATATCTGGCACACCTCCCAAATATAATAGATGTTCACTAGGGGGATATCCCACAGGGTCATTTCCTGGGAGAGCAAGTTAGGCACTGGAACTGTGGCTGATCACACACATCAGAAATGCACACACACACACACACACACACACACACACACACACACACACACACACACACACACACACACACACAGTGAAGAATGCCCTAATGAGGCACAAGTTCATACCAGAAATATCATAGAGAGCGTGCTTGGGCTGCTGAAGTTGTGTTTCTGGTACCTAGATACATTTGGGGGAGCTCTGCAATACAATACACATGCATGTACTGAAATATTCGTTGCATGTGCCATGCTACACAACATCATCCTGAGAAAAACAGCTTCAGCAGGATCAACAAGGGGAATGGGCACACATCTAATCACCAATGACAAGGTCACCACAGCCACACACAGGTTTGGAACCAGAGGGGGAACCAGCAGCTGCTGTGGGTGCAGGAGGATGTAGGTGTGCTCAATATGGCCTCACATTGGCTAAGAGGCAACACATAGCACACTCACTTCACACCTAAGGGGCTAAAACCTACATCCTATGCACATGAATATAGCAACATTGATGCCAGGCAATGCTCACAATCTTTACCTGCCCATGTTAATGGCTGTTTACTCCTAACAACCGATAGAGTCAGCCCTGAACTAAAACCGATGCAACTGCTGGATATACAAGGTAAGTGTTGAAGCTGGAGTGTAATGTTTAATAATTCGAATTAAGAAATTAACGAGACTCATTTCAGTTTCAGACTTCACAACCCTCACAATATTATTAACAATACTGATGCAAAAAAAGTTTTATCCTATCAACTGTCTAATTACCAAATCATTATCATAAATGTAGATATACTAAGCACTAAGTCAGCTAGGCAGTCTGAGCATCAGACATAAATGTTATGTATCCCTGAACCCAAAAGATCACAGAAATATGGCACAGTTCTCATCATTTGCACAGGGTGTTGTATGGGGGGGCAGGGAGCCTAGGCTGACACAAAAGCTCAGGGAGTGTGTGTGAGTAAGAAAGAGAAGCAGGCAGACATTTGGATAAAGTAGCAAATGGTCAGTGAGACAAAATGAGCTTTCACTCATTCACTTCAATGGAGCTCAGGAAGTTTGCACTAACTTCCAATGGGCGGAGCCTAAGCCTTTTGACAGAATCAAATTATATCCTCACACTTCAAACAAATGTTCATATTTCTGGAACCATAGGGGTTATGAAAGAAGTATTACTAGCAAACTCTTCAGCACAAGCTATTTTTATAGTGGTAGTATTCTTTAGGGTTTATGTCTTAAACTGAATTTTATAAGTCACAGTAAACATAGTAATTATCACATTTGTAATATTTTGCAAACAACTTAAAATATCTCAACAATCACTCAAGTTATACACATACTGTCAGCAGCATTTTCTTCATCTAGCTGAGAACTTTCATTTGAGGCTAAGGAGTTCTGTCTGTGTTACTTGGTTAGTGAGATATTTGAAAAATGTGAAAATTATATCTATATAAATTAATATAATAAAAACAGCAGTTAATAACTATTTTCCTGCACTAGACAGAGATCAAATATTAATGCAGTTGAGTTTGCCATTGTATAAGCTTTAAGATGAAATCTTTTAAAACCTTATACATTGCATGGTTTTGGAATAATTGATGCAAATTTGAACAAGCAATATTTGATGCCTAGAGGCATCAGTAGGAGTTAACTGCAGATGACCTGGAGATGTCACTCGAATGTAATGAGTTAAGCTTCATGACTGAACCATGTAACTGTGTGTGTGTCTGTATGGGTCCTATAGGTGAAATTATTGTGCGAGTGTTTGCATGAACACAGCCAAGCTCTGTGCTAACTTTACTTCTTGAATTGCCGGACAGGTATTAGACATACATGGTAGGGGTGGCAGTTCATTGTTGTAGTACCTGACCATGAGGACTGGCTCTCTCTGTCATGGATACATCAGTTAACAGCAGCTGATGTGGCTGACCTATACCTATAAAAATGCCGTCCCACTCCCAGCAGATGTTCCTTCACAGACATTGCCCTTTCCAATGATTCATCCATCCAGTCCATTGAATTGGCAACATGGTGGAGGCAGTCACACATGTTGGCCTGTGCCACATCTACAACCCTAAGCATTTCTCTGATGGATCTATGGGAACAGGCCTGTGCATCTATAAAAGTGTGATGGTCAAAAAGGATACATTATTGCAATTTTTCACAGTTTCAGTTCACAATGCTAGACTAGAGTCAAGCTCAACAGGGTCTTCTTTCCCTGCTGATTCTGCCAAGCCCATTCCCTTGGCTGTGGTTTTGTTAGATAGTAGGTAAGGGCAGTGGGAATCTCGTTCATCCATTCATGTGCATCACTAATTAGATAACAAGATATTTGGCTACCTTATGAGAGTCATAGTTACTCCTGACGTTTTCCCGCACTTTATTAAATTTCTTCACTTTGCCATTCTGAGCACTGGGCAGAAATCATATCATGTCAATGCCCATCTTGGGCATTTGTGATGTTTTTTTAAATTAAACCGTCAGATTCCCTCAGTCCACACCAATTCTAAGTTAGCTGCTAACTACCAGATGGGACCAGTGCCCACCACACCTGAGGTGATCCACAGGAAGGGCCCAGTGAGTGTCCAGAGTCAACACTGCCATCCCCATTCCCCCCAGGTGGGTGGGAAGGGGGCAATGCCTTGTCCAGTGGCTGTGCACACCCAGCCCCACTTTACAGTCGAGCCCAACCAACCCAGTCCTTAGAGCCAGTCCTTATCCCAAAGTTATTGATCTGGCTTGTTGACTTCCCTTACCTACATTGTTCTAACATGCCAGAGGCTGTTCACCTTGGAGACCTGCTGCAGATATGGGTATGACTTGTCAGGAGAGTTACACCCTCTCTCCTGCATTTTCAAGGACTGGTAGGAGTTCACCTGACTCTGCTGGAACCTCAATGCTTTCCAGGGTGTGGGCCCAGGTCTCAGTGTGAACCCATTTCAAGGTTGCCTACCCTTTACAAAGATCAGAGAACTTTCCCAGGGGTCCCCACCATCTTCTCCAGGAGCGTTTGCATCACTGCACTGTATACCATGAGGTGTCCATCTCTGCCACTCTGGATTCGGGGATCTGAACCTGAATCCCTTTCGACCTGCTGTGGGCAATGGAGGCCATCACCCATCTTTTCAGAACAGCTCTTGCCTATCTTTCAAGACCAACTGACCTATGTTCAACTACCATTCACATGGAACCCTTCTACACTTTGGCCTTGAAAACTCTCACTTGAATATTTGCTACTACCACCAAGATCTGCACCCACAGCAGCTCCACCCAGATCCTCACTCTGGGCTTCAGTGCCACTGCAGCAGCCCTCCTACTCTTCGAGGTGTAGCACCCTCAGCTCCCAGTGATGGTCGGGTATGTGCCTGACACTCCAGAACCATCCATTTATAGGGCTAGTTGATTTGGCAAGTGAGTTATTGCACACTCCTTAGAGAATTACCACTTCCATGGCCACCATCCTGCTGTGTATATCAATTAACACCTTTTCTGGGGTCTGATGAGCGTTGGCATCAGGTGCCTTAACCCAGCATTTGGTTCATCCTGCAGCACCAGTTCTACTTACTAAAAGTGGCCCACTGGGTGCTCACATTCCATGCCCAGTTCAAAGCCAGCAAGTTGGGCTTCTTATCCATTTAAAGTTTGAGAATAGTTTGAGATTGTTTCAGCCCCAAGATCTCTAAACATTTGCTTTATCAGATAAAACAGTGTCCACCAAGCACCAGCTATCCTGAGGGAAACATCGGAAGGAACCAGTTACTAGATGGTTCAATTAGTCTTTTGCCCCTATACCCTAGTTAGATGACTGACTTGCACATCAGGATTGCTATGGACCCACACCAGAATTTCCTCTGGTTTCACCCTACCCAGATATAGCTCACCATCTTTCAGGTCCCACCAGGTACGCTCAATTTTTGCCCTAAACATATGTCGTTTGGCATGGAAAGAAACCCCTTGATCATGTGGAGGATGGGCAGCAGGTCTCCTCTAAGCACCCATAACAACCCCCCTGCATGGCGACTCAGAAAGTAATAGCTTCTTCTGTGTTCTCCACATAAACAAGGCTCCTCATCATTCAGGTTCCCTAGTTACACGATTGCCTTTTTTATGGTGCAGATTCAGGGCTGCAAGCACAGTGAATATGCAAATGAGATGTGAACTCATTAGAATTGCTGAATCCCAAATACTTGGCTCTGTGTATCAGATGTAAACATAGTGCAGACACTCCCTCAGTGTCTGTTGCTAATTGATTGCAACTGTGAATGATTACTTGTAGAGAGAAGGAAAATACCGAAGCAATGCAGACTGTCCTACCTCCAGTGGGTGTGTCAGGCTAGAGATACAAAGTGGAGAAATAATTTTATCAAGGTTGGAAATGTAAGTAAGCAGCACACAATTCACAGGTTCTGTTCATTAACATCCAACCTTCCCTTCATTTGTTGACAACTGCATATTATTGCCATTTAATATCCAAACATATGAAAAGGACAATGATATACTGTCAAATGTCTTATAGACTGCATGCCTCATATTATTGGCCAGATAGGACAAGAATGACCAACAAATACAGAGAGGTAAGACAGAGCTGCATTTTTGCAAGCAAAAGTCATAAATGGTTGTGTGATCATTCAGCGTACTACATCTGAAATTAATACATGTACAAGTAACGTCATATGGCTTGTTAGTACTGTGGATGATGTTGCAGTTGGTTGCATGTAGAATGATTTCAGTTTACTGCTGCAAAGCTGTTTGTGTGGCAAAGAGGGATAAGGCACTCCTACTGTGTTCTGAAGGTTCATTGCAGTGACAGTTCTAATCCAGAACTATGTACAAATATTTCATGGGCAGTAACAAACATTTTGTAGTGTTTTTTTCATAGATTGGTTTTCTTCAACTACTTTTCCTTGTTAATTATTTATTTATTGTGAGTGTTTGTGCAAATGCAGCTTATTGCAAGCACAGGAAATGGAGAAAATGAATGTCAGGTCTGGCTGAACTTATCTCCTTTGTTCAGCACTTAGCAGTGCACAAACCAGGATTAGTGGTCCACACAGAAAGCAGACAGAACATCTGCAGACATGGTGTCTGTAAAACTGTAAAGGTAAAAAAGAATATATTATTGCAATTTTTGCTTTCCATCACACAACGCTGGTAAGTGATATTGTGTGGTGGTTAGCAAAGTTCCCCAACACTTGCTGCCATCAAACAATTGCAGACAGGATGCAGACAATCAATAATAAAATGAACACATTCAAATAATTCTGTTGGGCAAACATATGGCATTGCATGACAGTTAACACAGAGAACTTAAGAATGAGTAGGAAATTGTGGAACTCTCATATAACTCTTCCTTTGGCAGCAGTGTAAGTGTAGGGCTGGAATGCAGTTGGTCCTGGGTTCTAGTACAAGGTATGCAACCTATTTTTACAGTTGTAACAGTGCAGTTTATAACAATGAACTGAAAAACAGACTAGTGTTATTTTAACATTCTTGTGGTGATAGGTGTAAGTGTAGGGCTGATATACACATATCATGGGTTCTAATACAGGATATTCCAGACATTTTTACTGTTGTTCCATTTACAATTATATTCACTCTCACTTATAACACTTTAGATAGTGAAGCTGATATGTATTATATATGAGGGGTAAGAACCCTTATTGTGTTTTCAGATGTATGACTGAGGGTACACTGTCTACTGTATTTTTGTAAGTATAATTCTTCTATCTGGACTTGGATGGCCTTCTCAATTAAATAAGACACATGCATGACTGGATCTATATACAAGAACCTTGTCAGGTCACACACATACATGTTTAACACCTCAAACTGTCAGCTGTATTTATGAATGACTCCTGACTATGTCTAAGCAGCACTTCTTCTGTGGCAAAGATGGAAAATCACTGCTATGGAAGAAAACATTTTGTCCCTTATGCCTTGGTTTGAATTCCACATTTTAAAAATCAATTTTACCAGTGTATAAAACAAAAAGGTTGTAAGGTCATGAAATTTTTGCCCCCCCCCCCCCAAGCATGTCTGAAAACTTAACTCACCTAACAGTTACCTTCCAATTTTCAATATATATTTTCAAGCTACAACTGAAAACACCCCAAAAAAAACTAAGGTCAAGTGCCAGATTAACCTTCTGATTTCAAAAATTGCTTTCTTCCCTACTTGGAACTGTTGTTATCTGCTTAACACCATGTACACAGTTGGCATTGCTGCCTGGCTTTGCATACTACCGGTAAATGAGATGACAGGAATTGGCGGGAAATCATTAGTTGCCATTGCTCTAGTCTGGGCATTAGACATGCCTGGAGCTAGATGTGAAGTTATCTAGATTAGAGCACAGCGATGGGGTGCTGAGGACTCCATAATATTTATTGGGCTTCTAGTAAAAGGCCACAGCCAAAGGCTTCTGCAGTGGACTATTCTGGCTCTAATACAAGTCTGAGGCTTGAAGTATTTTGGCTCAGGCTGTCTCCAGTGCTACTGGCATCCCACACATTGGAGAACAGTGGAGGCATTATTTTTATGACCCACAGTGGTGTAAGAGGGATACCCTCAACCAGTGGTTGAAAGAATTTCAATCTGCTAACATCCCATGACTGTATTAAGTATGATAATAAGAGAGTTTTTGTAATACATAGAAAGCTAAATATAGGCAAGACTGGTATGTCTAATGCTCTTCTGATCTTTTCTGTTCATTCCGCAGCTAATGTGAAATAGAGCTTAATTGCTGGGCTCATGCTGATTGACTGGAGAGACTGACAGAAGCAAGTGGTATGTATGAAGCACAACAAAAGTATTAACGTAGCTTTAAAAGTTAAAGATAGATTTTTGGGTTTCCTATACAGTTGTAGCAAATTGAGCATGAATACCCTAATTGCAAAAGTATGCATGCATTAGTCTGTAGCACAAACCAACTTTAGGAGTTAAGTATAATTCTATAGTCAGAGGTTGTTGGCTCAAATACCATGAGTAACAACTATATAATACTGAATTTCTTTAATACTATTACGTAAATTAACTCTATACAAGTGGCAAAAACACCCTGCTGTTAACTGTAATCTGTATAACTGGACCAAGCATATGTGCAATATATGCACATTTCAAGTTTTTTTTTCAGCAATATGTTGTTAACACGTATACTTAATTGCAATACTTCAGATAAACTAGTTGTATAATTGTGTGAATGCATTGTATGTCACATATGATAGTAGTAATTATACTTATTTTTCTTCTCACCCCAACCCTTAACTTTTTTTTCTATTATGTATCATCAAAATGTCTCCATCACATCCATCTGTAACAAATCACTAAATGCTTTATAGCACAGCGAGTTAGGCCAGCCCCAATGGATCAGCCTGCCCCTGCTCCACTGGTTCCAGGACTGATGACCAAGCACATCTGGGACCCAACCTGGCAGCACTGCCTCTGCTCACCTTGTACTACCTGTTCCCTCAGGGAGTACTGCCCTGGCAGCTGGTGCTGTGGTACCCTCCAGGAGTAGTGGCAGAGGTGGGGATTTCATCATTTTCCAGGAGATGCCAGGGTTGCGGTGTAGAGCTGTGCAAAACAGCATTGGTGTATGCCTATACCAGATAGAGATGTTGCTCTCCTTCTTGGTTCCTAGAAGAAGATGTCAAGCACTCCAGCTGTCAGCAGAGTAAGGGGACAGTGATGGCAGTCCAGTGAGTGAGTACTAGATTCTCACTATCTCCATGTTTGACAGGCATGAGACTGGGTTGTCCCTTCCCTCACCCCAGTCATGGCATACCCAAGTTTTTGTGTCTATCACCATCCCTGTGTCTTATCTTGTTTGTCTTGCTTGTTTGCATTTGCTGCCTCACCTACCCAACTTCCTTGACCCAGAAAAACCAGCAGCCATTACCCAGCATTCCACTCTTACTGAATTAAAATTTAAAAAAAAATGGGCACCTGTCCCACCAAAACAATGTTGGCCCATACATAGCTCTCCATTTTGCACACATGATTTCTTGACACACTTGATTCAGTCCAATTTGCTATACAACATGATTACATTGTTGTCACCCCTCTTTCTGGAGGTGACAGTTCAAATGCAGCTTAATATTCTGCACATATTTTCAGTTCACAATGTTAAAAAATGCATAGCTGCTTTATACATCCCTCCTGCACATTCCTGTATTGCTTTCCCTGTGTGATTCCCTCTATTTGTTCCCCATTTTCCCACTTTCCTATCTACCACAATTTCACATCTATAATCTGGTCAAAAAATAGTTTCATACACAATGCATATAAGTAACAAAAAAGCAATGGATACTTTCACTTTTTGTCTTGCACAGAGTTTGGCAGCCCACACTAATGCTAAGCAATGGTGAGCAGATCTACAATGCTGGGGTTATCTTTGTTCAGTGCTGCTTAACACCACTGAGATAGGTGAACACACAATAACACATGCTGAATGTACTATAACTAATAATGTCATTGCATTATCACTGATTATTTCAAAGTATTAAATACACCTGGATTCCAACCGAGTATCACCTGGGGTAAAAAATAAATGTGTCAATGCATTTGCACCTGCTGCCACAGAGTCAGCTAAGCAGCAGGTGAGTTTCATACACTCAATACTAACTCTCAAAATTTTAACAATGAGCCCTGCTTATTTGCACTGCTTATCTATGTACAAACACAGAAAGTAATAGAAATGTGTATCTTATATGCCCAAACACTTTGCCACCCATCACACAAAGCCGCTGCTTGCTGTTGTTCTATGCAAAATCAATGTTAGCATGCATAATGCTGTTTAATGTCCTTTTAATCTATGTGCAATGAAACTACACATAGAAGCATAACAACTGAAGGCCCTATACAACAATATGTCACATATTTTCAATGCAGTCATGTGTTACCTCCACACTATATAAATTCATAAATGCTGGGTGATATTCAATGCACATAAATTTGGTAACATGCAGAACAAGAACCATCTACACAGCTGAATATGTCTACACATCCATTTCATGCGGGCCTCCCAACATCTTCTCTCCAAAATCTACTGCTGATGTCATCCACTATAAGTTGTTCTGTAGCCTTGTAAAAGTCAGGCTTGTGCCATGACACTTGCATAAAGTAATGAGTTCTATAGTCTGTGTACTTAGGTAGGGGGGTTGTTCTCCCTGCAGTCAGGTGTGCATATGTGTGTGTGTGTGTGTGTGTGTGTGTGTGTGTGTGTGTGTGTGTGTGTGTGTGTGTGTGTGAACATGTGTCTGTGTTTATATGTCTATCTATCCAGAAGACCATTAGTGTGTATCTTCTCACAGATTGACAGTATTTTGACATCTGCACCTGCCTACACACCCATGTTATGCATGCTTCCAAGCATCTTCTCAACATAAACTGCTGATGTCATTCACTATAAAATGTCCTACAGCCTTGTAAAAGTCAGACTTGTGCTGTGGTGTGTGCATAAAATATTGAGTGCTGTAGTCTGTGTACTTAGGTAGGAGTTTTATTCTCATTGCAATCAACTGGGGTGTGTGTCTGTGCATGTCCATCTAGCCAGAAGATTATATAGATTGACAGTATTTTGACACTTTCACATGCCTACGCATCCATTTCATGCAGGCCTCCCGACATGTTCTGTGCAACATCCACTGCTGATATCATCCACTGTAAATTGTCCTGTAGTCTTGTAAAAGTCAGACTTTTGCTGTGGCACTTGCTTACACTATTGAGTTCTGTAGTCTATATACTTAGGTAGAGGTTCTGTTCTTACTGCAGTCAGCTGTGTGTGTGTGTGTGTGTGTGGGTGTGCATGTGTGTGTGTGTGTGTGTGTGTGTGTGTGTGTGTGTGTGTGTGTGTGTGTGTGTGTGTTTGTTGCAATTGCTTGACATTAGAGAGAGCCTTTAACACAAGTATGTGAGACTCTGCTATTACCATATTCCACCCACCAGACATTGCGAATGTCATCACCTATAAAGCGCTGTCTGAGACACACCAAATCAGACTTGAGATGTGTCACTTGCCTTAAATACAGAGTTCTGCAGTCTGTGTACTTAGGTAGGTTGGGGTTCTGTTCTCACTGCAGTCAAATGGTGTGTGTGTGTGTGTGTGTGTGTGTGTGTGTGTGTGTGTGTGTGTGTGTGTGTGTGTGTGTGTGTGTGCGTGCGTGCATGCATGTGTGTGTGTGTGTGTGTGTGTGTGTGTGTGTGTGTGTGTGTGTGTGTGTGTGTGTGTGTGTGTGTGTGTGTGTGTGTGTTTGTGCAGTTCCTTCTCTCCAACAAGCCCTGCTGATGTCATCCACTGTAAGTTGACCAACAGTCTTACAAAAGTCAGCCTTAAGCTGTGGCGCTTATTTTAAATACAGATCTCTGTAGTCTGTGTACTTAGATAGGTAGGTGTTCTGTTCTCACTGTGGTCATCTGGAGAGGGCGATTGTGTGTGTTTGTGCACTTGCTCGACATTAGAGAGAACCTTTTACATCAGCATGTGGAACACTGCTATTACCATAGTCTCTTCACCAGACACTGCTGATGTCATCACCTATATCTAATTTGTAGGTGCACACTATTCCCACCAGGGCAGGATCAGAGACTGGCCTGGAGGCCGTGCAGAAGTCACCTCAACCTATAAGATACAGATTACACTGACTTGGCTTTCAGTCTATCTACAAACATCATGGCATTGTTTGTAGGCCATGTGTTTTCCTGGTGAGAAACCCCTGTTGTCTCTCCAATTGCTGCATGGGCCTGGTGAGGTACATGCAAAAGGGAGCATTATACTCTATTAGTGTTCTGATGAGTTTCAAGTATAGTGATGTTATATAATCAGATCTGAATATGATGGCATGACTTATGACATGCACAACATAGGCTTTCAATACCACTGTGGACACTCGGTGGTCAAAATTCAGATTGCTATCTATGTTTGTTCCCAGTTCTTACATCACTGAGTTTCAGCATAGCAGGAGTGTTGTCAAAGCTGCAATTAGCAGGGAACTCCACTTTGCAGAATGACAAAATAAATACACATTTTTAAATGTATTTGCAGACCGCATGGCTTTGTCACCAATCATTTGCCTGTTTTAGCTCCTCTTGTAGTATGCTGTCATCATTGATGGACTGAAAGACTGTACCCAATATGCAAGAAACAGCAAACTGGGTAAGACAAAGGCCTGTATACTTTAGCCTGAATTGTTGAGAAATAGATTTCAAATGGTAAAGGACCAAGCACAGATCCCTGGGATATGGCAGTGGTGACACCTCTGCTGGTACTGGTTGATTCACCAGGTTTCACAGTATGTGTTCTGTCAGTGTGCCAGTTGGTTACCCACCTAGTGACATAAGGGTTAATCCTCATCGTGGAGAGTTTCTCAATGATACCTGCATGCAAGATTGTGTCCAAATCCTAGCCCAGTCAGTATGCACTGTCTTACATTCACCGAGGGCTATCAAACATAATCAATGGGTTGTGACAACATTACAGAATGCCTATAGCATGACTCAACACATACATCTTCCTGCCATGGTTCAATACACACTTCAACACAGAGACTATGTTCTTGTAAAAGGGGACAGCACCCAATGCATGTATGTATATACACATCCTAACTCTCCTCATCTGTGAGGTAGACCAACATGTCATCATGGACCTTTTGTAAATGTACAGTATTAATATCCCAGCTGTGTGCAACAGACCTGTGTGAGTTGTTAATGCTACATCATGTCTGTTACATCTTTTGGATGTCCTGAAAGAAGTTATCAAGGGCATGCATAATGACAAAACTATAATCCTTTTGAACTTGACAAGCCCAAGCCATTTGACACAAAGCCACACTGAGGTAGTCACTCAGCACTGTCATATGTGGTCATAAACACCAATATCATTGAGTGGGTATACCACTGGATCACATATGTGGCATCTAAATATGTTGAAATGTGTGAAGTGACCTATATCTCTAGTCCAGTGATCAGGTCCATACATCAGGGCTGTTGGCTAGGCTCTTTCCTGCCCATCATGTAAGTCACAGACGTCACAAATGACATACAATTCCTGTGTCCAAAAAGCTACACATCCTGTGTCCAAACAGCTGTCTGAAGGACTACAGATTGTAAGCAATCATTGACTACAGCTGTGATATCAGTATAATACAGACAGGATAAACACACACTGAAGATTGCTGTCACAGCCATGACAACATCTGCAATGAAACACAAACATGGGGGGATGTGTTACATCATGAAAATAAATGAACAATGCAAAGATAATGCAGACTTCACACACTATAGTCAGACCAATAGATATGTGACCTGTGTCCTGGGGTAGATGATATGTGGAACATCTACCAGCATGTGGCCACAATGCTGACAACTACCTTGTATGCAACACAACTGCTGAGTATGTGAAGGACATCCACATCACAGGAAATAATACCTCCATAGTTCACAGCCTTCATCACACCAATAACTGAGTATAATGCACCCTTCTTCATGTACCTCCCTACACATCTTTCACTGATGTGTAACTGAAGTGTACCAACTACTCATGCAGCTGAACAAGGTGAAAATTACAGTTAGTTGCCTGTTGGGTGCCAGGATCCACCACATAACACATGCACTCAAGTCACTCCACAACAGGTACAAATATGACTCTGTCATGTCCATGTTGGAGTGAATGACTTGAGACATACCTCCCTAGACTACATGAAAAGAGACATGGAAGAGTTGTTGGAGCATGTAGCCCAGACAGGTATGAACCTATCCCTGAGTAGCATCCTGCCATCACCCAGAAGGAAACCACAGTATAAGGACAAAATGATTGACTTCAATAATTGGCTAAGCTTTTGGTGTCATTCAAAGGGGATCCAGTATCTGTCTGCCCGGAATGACATGATCGACAAACCACGATGCTTTGCAAGAGATGGTTTGCTCCTGTCACCCCTGGGATTCAGATTACTGGCTAAGGCTCTTGCCACCCCTATAGTGCCTTTTTTATGCAAGGTTCAAAGGACAAAACTACCACCGTAATGGGTACAAGCAAACAAAATTTGAAAGTAATGCTACTCAATGCTAGCAGTCTAAATCTCAAGATGCAGTCTCTCGAGGCTCTCCTGAAAATGGAGAACATCAATATCTGTGTAGTAACTGACACCTGGTTCAAAGCTACAGAGAGCACCCCTGCAATACCAGGCTACAACTCATACCACACTTTCTGGTCACCAAACCAGGACCGAAATACTAAAGGTGGAGGAGTGTCCATATTCACCAAGGATATTCACACCTCCAGGCTGGTTGGCCAACACAATGCATCTGAAATTCTCCAAGTGCAACTAACACTAGGCAAGACTTCAATACACATTGTAGCTTGCTACAGATCCCCCACCATGCCCTAAGATTCTCACTACACCTTTCTAAACATTCTGGAAAATATTAAGATACAACAAAACACCCTAATACAGGGAGATATCAACTACCCTACCCTACCCTATTAACTGGGAGAACTACTCCCGTACCAACACCTTTGATCAACGGTTCTTGGATTTCATAAATTCCAGTGCCCTAGAGCAATTAAGTCATAGTCCCACCAGGAGTACCAATATTCTAGACCTGGTCATTACCAACATGAGAGATCGATGCTCCACACCAGTGGTCACCCCCTCATTGGTCAGATCAGACCATAAGCTAATCACCCTTGACATCTACATCCCACCCCCACCCCCCTTTAAGAAAACCTCCATAAAAAAACTTCTCCAAAGCCAGCTTCATGCTTCTCAAGTCAGAAGTAACAAACTTCATGACACCCATGCAGATGGGAACTGAAAGTTCAACTGCTGAATCCTACACTAAGGTGCTGTACATGCACATTAATTCATGCATGGACCAAGCCATCCCAAACAGAACCAAGACACTGTCCTCTAAAAAAAAAGGAAGCCAATCTGGTGGTCTCCTGCCATAAACAAGCTGTACAACAGAAGGAAGAAACTGATGCAGAAGAGAGGAAGAACTCAGGATTCAAACAACTCCCTCACCAGCCTCAGTAGAAAGCTGATAACCATCATAAAATCTTCCAAAGCTAGTTATGAAAACAAAATTGCCAAAGATTCCAAAGTCAACCACAAGGCATTCTATAGCCATGTCAAGAATCTAAGTGGCAATACTCAGATCTGCTCTGAGCTACAGCAGAATGGCACTAGATATACTGATCCCAAGGATATCGCTAATATTCTGGCAGATAGATTCAGTGCCACCTTCAATCCCCCTCCTCCTAAAGGACCCATCTCAATACCAAAAGAATGCCAAATTCTGGTAATCACGGCCACTCAGGTAAACAATGCACTCTCCAAAGCCAAGAATACAGCATCCATGGGACCAGACAACATCCTAGGCTGTGTACTGCATGAACTACAAAATGAACTGGTACCTCACCTATGTGTCATGTTTAATCATAGCCTCCCCTCAGGCTTCATGCCCACAGAGTGGTGCACAGCTACAGTCATCCCACTCCACAAGGGGGGATCCACTTTAGATCCCTGGAACTACCGTCCCGTCAGTCTGACGAGCCTGATCTGCAAGACCATGGAACATATTATCATGGAACCAATAAACAAAGACATTGGCAACCTTAAAACACTGGACCCCACACAGTTTGGGTTTGTGAAGGGCTGATCTTGCCTCCTGAACCTGATCGACTTTCTAATTAGTCTCCAGAGCCATGGACGTGTGTTAAGGTGGTTCACACAGCCTACTTGGACCTCTCCAAGGCTTTCAACACTATCCCCGACTCTGGAATCATAGATGAATTTACTAATCTGGGCATTAATCCCAATGTCACTCAATGTGTTGCAAACTGGCTTACTGACAGAACACACACTGTAAAAGTAGCTGACACCAAATCCATCTCCAGGCAAGTGACAAGTGGTGTACCACAGGGTTCTGTCCTGGGGCCACTCTTGTTTAGCATCTACTTCTCTGACGTACAGGCCAACACTAAGGGACTCTGGCTTACAATGTTCACAGATGACTGCAAGCTGGGAGCCATTATTGAATCCCCAAATGATGTGGATATACTACAAAAGGGCTTTACTGAAACAGATGCCTGGTGCCAGAGCCATGGGATCAAGCTAAATGCCAAAAAATGTACAGTTGTCTCCTTTGG
Organism: Protopterus annectens; assembly: GCF_019279795.1. Classification (NCBI taxonomy): domain Eukaryota; kingdom Metazoa; phylum Chordata; order Ceratodontiformes; family Protopteridae; genus Protopterus; species Protopterus annectens. The sequence continues at coordinate 1,754,431,332 of NC_056737.1, read as the reverse complement.
GAAAAACCACGTACCTCTGAACTACCACATAGGTGGCAGTACACTAAACACTGAAAGTGTGATAAGAGACCTAGTGACACAGGTGGACAGTGATCTCACCTTTGAATACCACATAGCCACAACAGTTAGAAAATCCTTCTACATGGCACACCTCATCACTAAGGGCTTTTCATCCAGAAAAAAGGAGGTCATTGTCCCTCTGTACTCATCCCTCATTATATTGATTATAGAATACAATGCCCTGTTTGGTATGTACCTCACAAGACATCTGCAACAACTAGAAAGGCCACAGATATAACTGACAAAAAGAAAATCAGGCCTAAAGCAGATGCCATATGCTGACCGTCTAAAGAAACTCCAGCTAAACTCTGTTGCATATTGCCTAATCAGAGGTGATCTCTGCCTAACATACAAGGCCATGTCAAATCCAGAGTTGTTGGACATGCTACACTTAATGAAATCCCAATCTCTCTGAGCCACACAGTCCAGGGATCTTAACCTTGTCATCACGATGAATAGAACGTGCTGGAGGAATAGGTTCCTGACCCAGAGACTCCTCATACTCTGGAATAGGCTGGCCATATATGTCAGGTAAAGCACCTAAATGGCCCTCTTCAAGAGGAACCTTGATGATTAGATGGGAGATAGGAATTTCACCCCGGGGATCACATCAGTAGCCCTTCTAGACAGGGGTCCAGGAAAGTAAATATTTGTGAGAAGCAATAGCCAGGGAATTGTTATGGCTAGGCCTGTATAGGCCCTAGGGCCAATAGCCTAGTATCTACCTATGAACCTATGAACCTTTGTCACAGTGAGCTGTCACACAACTTATTGGCCATACCTAGGTTTTTTTTTTGTTGCATTAACATTACTGTCTGATGATGAATAACCTCCATCAAGTTGTTAGACAAGATGCATGTGTGATGCCTGTTCTGGTGATGCATACAGTATGTACATAGCTGTTTGACAACTTTGATGGCATGGGTAACATTTGTGACAGTGTGGATTGTGCCATATATACGTGTATGTATATATATATATATATATATATATATATATATATATATATATATATATATATATATATATATATATGTACACATATGCACACCAGTCAACTAGCAGGTATAGCAGTGACCCTCCTAACACTTCCAACAGATGTTGCAGTGCCCGGACAGTGTGTGTGATTGCACTCATAAATTGCTGAAATGTCATAATAGTTGTACAAGTGTGTTTGTGCAGAACCATCTCTAATCACTCAGAATCACATCTGTTATGTCAGAGACATGGGATTACTGTTGCTATTCTTCTGATATTGTCCATGATTGTGCATGCTTTCTTTACTGTTGTCCATGAGCCTTTACTTGTGTCCCATTTGCTGGAGACCTCTGCTCAAATTACACTCATATGCAGGCAAATCACTTTGTACAGCTTCACAATATGCACCCTACTCCAACTGTATATAACATCTCTGATATATGTCCTCTGCATTGTTCATGTAAGGGTGGTTATCTCACAAAGACATTGTCCCCAGTGTTGTGTCACCTTGTGTGACAGTCACATAATACACATTTTCACTGTGCAGTCCATACTATACCATATTCATATGTGATTGCTGATCCTGCTACAACTGTCTTCCATTGACATACCCTCATTTGCTGTACATTAGGTTGTTTCACCTGTCCTCTTTTCCTGTGCTCATTTCAATAATTCAGTTGTGTGTCTGTATTCAATACACACACGTGTTTATTTTACATGGCAGTCCATGTACCCTAACAGATCATTTACACAACTTCAGTACAGAATACCTGGAATGGGATTTCCCAATACTCTGTTCTGTATACACTTTCCTGTACCATGTTCGGACCATATAAGTAACTGTATGTTAAGCCCTGGTAATCATTTTGGTGTTCCATGCAATCCTGCTAACCTACTGTGCTCTGAGGTAAATGGGGCTGCTATCCATGTTGCTTTACACAGTTTCCTGGCCAACAACACTACTGTCACCCACAAAACCATGCTTGTCTGTGTTTAAATGTGTTGTGTGGCATGAGTATATAATTAGCGGTGCTGCCTACTGCGCATCATCGCTCACACATGTAAACTCTGTGTAAGCTTGGCATGAAGCCTACATGGAGTTTACTGAATCCCAGTCTGTCTTTTTTTCCTATCTGATTGTAAAGAAGTGTATGATATAAAAAACATATTTGCTTGAAAAATGTGAGGAGTGGGAAGATTTTGTAACATTAAATGTTACAGAAGGAAGTATGCAACATGTTCAAAGTGTGATAAAGAGAGGTACTTTGAAATGCTGGGCAAATAAAGGCCATCTTTTTTTGTGGTGATGAAATATATTTAGTAAAGGACTGCATGATTAGAACATACAGGCAATGCAGAGAGAGGGGACATTCAGCTAAACATTGTGAACCAAAGTTTTATAAATGCAGTGTCTACAGTCATATTTGGTTTGGTTGTCTTCTGCTACAAGAAAAAGGAATAGTAGATGAAAATACTTAAAATATGTTCAAAGAAGATGAGATAGATAATTTTGTGGAAGAAAATATAGAAGAAGAAGAAAGTATAATAAACTTAGGAGAAATATAGTTAAATATTAGAAAAAATATGGTGTTATTCAGGAAAAGAATAGATATGAGCTACTTGGAAGTGAAGAATGAGAGAAGGGGTATTAAACAGGTTGAGGTGGGTGGGATTTTTTAATGATGCAGACAGTGTGGAACAACTGAATGGAGATGTGAGTTCTGTTAATGTGAATTCAGTGCCAGAAATGGATGTGATTGTAAATAAGTTGTATAATGATTAGAAAGAGGAATGTAATGTTTGTTTTTTGAAATGGGTGGCAAATAGCTTGTTGGAACAGTGTATTTGGGGAGAAAATATATTTCAAGTTGGAATTAGATTAATTTGGAAAAAGGATGAAAGAAATTATATGAAAATTGGTGGCTGATGACTGTGCATAATATAATCTGATTTTGATGAAAATAATACAGAAATTGTTAGAAAAGGTGATGGCAAAATATACAGTGAAAGGGATTTATGGGATTTAAGGAAGACAATCGTAAGAATAGTTATGTATTACAAGTGGGATTGTGAATGATATTTTAAAGGAGTGTGGACAAGTACATTGTTAACTGGCGATGTTGTGAAGATTTTTGATAGTATAAGTCATGAACAGATGTGGGAAATACAAAGAGCACATGATATTAAAGGTAATTTTTAGCATTATTAGTTATAGCTTATTGTAACTATAACATTAGAGTTCTATAGAATGGGGAGCTAAGTAAAATAATTAGTATTCACATATGGGTTAAGAAAAGATGTGCTATGAGTGGAGCATTGTTTAATATAGTTAAGAATATTATATCAAGACAAGTAAGACGCAGGTTTTTTAGAAGCTAAGAATTTTATTAAAGATAATATAGATGTATGGTATTATGTGTGCTGATTTTGCATTGGTATCCAGAAACAGTGTTTGCATGATGGAAGTCTTGCAATGTCAGAGAATTTATTAGGTCTTGTTGAATTGTCCTTGAGTAAAGAAAAGAGTAGAGGGATAGGGTATGTTAAACAAATATGCAGTTATCAGTTTTCTTTGCAATATATTTCAGTTCTTGATGTGAGATCTAGTAGAACAGAGTTAGTGGAATAACAGAGGAACAAATTATTAAAGGATAGTAGGAATATTGGTTGTTGGTGTAGAACTTTTAAAATGTCTTTTAAGAAAAAAGAAAATATTATGAATCTGGTAATTTTAGGGTATCTGTGGTATCTGGCAAGGTTATATGTGTTGCTGCATACAATAAAAAGGAATTGTGGTAAATAGTTTTCTTAACAGTGTGGGAAACTAGACTTAATCCTGTGAAAAGGGGTATTTTGCACTGTTAGAGAGATAAATGCTGTTTAGGGTGAATTAATCGTGTGGTGCATCTTTAAATATGTTTTATTTTATAAAAAAAATACAGGATTCTCAAAACATTGTGCTCAAGATTATAAGAGGGAAGCTTTTTTTTCTGGAGAAAAATACTGTAGGTGAGAATAAAAAATGGGGAAAGTCAAAGATGAGGAAGTGAGCGAACGGCAAAACACATTTTTTAAGGAAATTATGTATAAGAGAAAAATGTGAGAAGAGAAAATTGTGCTATGGAGAAATAATGAAACATTCTATTATAATGACCCTTATGAAAAGCTGAGTGAGCAGAAGGCAAAAGTAATAAACGACAGAAAGGTATATGTACTTGATTTTTTATGGAGGAAAAGTGTAGATAAGATACCTGTTAAATGTCATATGTTGTATAAAGCCATGGGAGTAAGGTTGTGCTATGACTGTAAAGAACTGGAGACAAGAGAATGTATGTTTTTGGATTGTAAAATGTAAAAATATGATGTGGAAATGATTGTAGATAAATAAGATTAGGGGATGTGAAGGAAATAAGCACAATTATTGATGTGTGTGGACATTGTAGAACTATTAATCAAAAGGTGGTAAATAATCTGGATTTGAAAATGTTTGTGGTAAAATGGAATGTTAGAAATAAACTGATTTGACAGAAAAGGGTTTCTTTTCAAAATAATAAATTGCATTTAAATGGTTATGTGGACTGGAATGGATGGGTTAAGGGTCTTTTGTTAAAACTTTTCTATATAAAGTATGTTTAACTAAAGAATATTTTGTTCTTATGTGAAAATATGATGATGATATAGCTAGACACATAGATAGATACAGGTCAGGTATGCGTGTGTGTGTGTGTGTGTGTGTGTGTGTGTGTGTGTGTGTGTGTGTGTGTGTGTGTGTGTGTGTGTGTGTGTGTGTGTGTGTGTGCATGTATAAATAAGTGACTTTGAAGAATGAAAATAGAGAACCCCTACTTTTTCCTTATCTGTTTGCATCTATGCTTGGTTGTGTGTAACCACATAAACAGAATGTGTTGCATTGGTATTATTTATTTTACGTATGTTTACCAGGAATGTCAGACTGGGCTTAGACCCATTTTCAGTGGAGGCCTGGAAAGAAAAGCTCCACATAGTAACATTACATAAAAAACATAAGACATAAATATAATGATGATTTTTATACAATGAAAAACACTTGATATAGGTACAATATATTAAAGTAATAATGCAAAAAACAAAGTTTAAACAGTTTATATGATCTTACAATAATTCAGTATGTCAAAATATAATGAAAGATAAGGCATAGGGTACATATTAAAACCATGGTTTGCAGTTGGTAAACTGTGTAAGGATATGTTTACAGTTGGGAATACAAAGGCTTAATGTAATTGAATTATTTTATAGTCACTTTTTGTTCAGTAGTAGTAAGGAAGAGAGTAAAAGGGGAAGTGAGGGAGAGAGATCAGGATGAGAACCATTGAGGGAGCATAGATTTTTGATGAGGCAGTTACTGTTAATTGTTAGGATATTGCCTTCTAGTTAGGTATGGCAAGGGATAAGTAGGGGAAGGGAAAGGAGAGTGGAAATAAGGTTTATATGTTCATTTTATAATTAGGGGAGACATAGTAGTAGTTGTTCTTACTTAACTAGGACCACTACATGAGCAAAGCTATGTGCCTGTTAAGTAGCTCTTCAAAAGTTGTTTTGTAAATTGAGTGGGGTTAAAAGTGGTTCTAATAGAAGGAAGAAGTGGGCTTCAGAATTTTACTACTTGTCAGGAATATAAAGAGTCTCCAGCAGAATTTGTAGATTTGGTAACCTGCAGTAGTGATTTATTTATTCAGCAAAGAATATGGGCCGGATTCACGAAGGCTTGCATGGAGTCTAAGAGTAGAGTAAGACTCCATGCAGCCAACATGTCTGCCGAGTGATCCAGGAACAGCCGGCAGGGGCATGCAAGAGAGTCCCTAAAACTCCTCTTACAGGGACAGGGCTAGGTTATGCAAATTACCTCATTTGTTGCTGAAAGTTATGCAAATGAGGTAAATTTGTGATCCAGGAAACCCTAACCTATCCGAGTAAGAGTAGTGTTATTTGCAGAAATGTACTCCATTGTCAACTGAGTACCGTTCTGCAAATAGCAAAACAGAGCCATGACAGCTCCAAATAAAGGATGCATCCAGTTGAGGAAGCATGCCAATGGCCAAATATACGGCAATTGGCAATTCAACCCGTTGCAAAAAAAAAAACTTTTTTTTACCTCGATCTCCAAAGTTTAAGCGTAGCGCAGCATCGTGCAAAAGTGCTGCATTGTAAAAACCAAAAAAATAAATAAATAAAAGCCAAAAATAGGCATTTCATTATAAATATACATCTGCCATGCAAGTGAATGGCAGGCTGAAGACAACATGGCTACTGAGTAGAGGTTGCTAAGGGGGGAAGCTCAGTCTAAGAGATGTAACCAAGCATTAGTAGGCAATCCTATACAAATGAGGGTAAGGATAGTGAATCCCAATTTCACATGGCATATAAGCAAAGTCCGTGGAGTGTAAGAGTAGGATAAGGGGAGTATCAGAGTAGAAGATAGGTGACATCATGAGGTGGGTATGTATGAAAGAATGTAAGCTCATTGGAGCAGAGTGGCATGTGTTTGCTGTCAGTTACCCATCACTGGAAGAGGCGTGTCAACAGGTATCCTAACTAAAGACAAGAAATTGAAGGTGTATGCCATGGACAGCACTAAAGTTTCTTGTAGAAGTGCATACAACATGTACACGCGCATGTGCGGGTGTGTAAAACCGAGTAAGACTGTGTGCGCACGTGTGCGCCTGTGTGCATGTGTTTAAGCTGGAGTAAGCAAGTGTAAGGTTGTTGAAACCTGTGTAAGCGCGTTTGCTCCTGTGTGCATACGTTTAAGCCAGAGTCAGCAAGTGTTAGGCCGTGTAAGCATGTGTGCGTGCATGTGAGCTGGTGTGCGCGTGTTAGCGCTTGTTTGCGCGGCACAGCCCCTGTGGAAACAGAAAGGGAAAAGGAAGGACAACAAATAGTAGGAAGTCAACCAAGGAGAATTAGCAGAACTAGCAGGTGAAAACAATCAGAATTAGCCAATTACACAGGCAGTACACTAGCCCAGCCCAGCCCAGCCCATCACTTAAAACTCTGCAAACAACTTTCCACTATGTTTTTCTCAGACACTGCAATACTGCAGTAAGCTAATAGAAGTGAAAACTGAAAAAGCTTTACTGAGACAAAGAAATGTTAGGGGCTGCCATTGCTGTTATAAGGCGACATATGCAACATGCTGAGGGTGGTGACAATGTGAATGCTGAAGAGCAACCCCCAGTGAGGAGATGGAGAAGAGTGTACAGGCCCAGGGTAACCTACCAGGGGCTACATGAGCTGGAGATAGTGGAGCACCATAGAATGGACAGAGACCTCATGCAGCAAATTGTTGAGCTGTGCAGGCCACGCCTCACACACAGAACCAACAGAGGGGAACCCATCCCAGTGGAAACAAAGGTATGTGTTGGCCTAAGAATACTAGCAGGTACCTTCCAGAGACCAACTGGTGATATGATGGGGATTTCACAGGCATCAGCATCCAGGGTACTGCACCAGTTCCTGAATGCCATGTCAGCACATGTCGGTGATCATGTATATTTCCCCAATTCCCATAAGGTATTGGCCAGCAATATGCATCTTTTCCAGCAAATAGCAGAATACCCTGAGGTAGTGGGTGCAATAGACTGCACACACATATGCATCAAAGCACCAGCTGGTGAGCGGGATAGGGTCTACTTTAACCACAAGGGTTTCCCCTCCATCAACTCCCAGGTCATCTGTGATGTCCGGGGCATAATAATAAATATGTGTGCTGGCTGCCCTGGAAGCTATCATGATTCCCATATCTGGCATCTGACACAGTTGTACCAGACATTTGCCAGTGGGGACATCTGTCATGGTCACCTAGTCAGGGATGCTGGATATGCACTGGAGCCATGGCTGATGACACCCATCAGAAATGTACACACACCTGAACAGGAATGACATAATGAGGCACACGCACAAACACGAAATGTAATTGAGCGTGTGTTTGGGCTGCTCAAGTCATGGCTCCAGTGCCTGGACACATCTGGTGGAGCCTTGCAGTACTCACCAACCACATGTACCCAAATAGTCATGGTATGTGCTACGCTACATAATATGATCCTACAAAAACAGCTGCAGCAGGAGCAGCATAGGGCCTGGCCAAACAGCCCCCCACCATTGTCAATGCCATCACAAGCAGAGTGCGACTCAGAGGAGGAACAACCTGAGCCTGCCCCAGTAGGCAGAAGGAGGCGTGCCCAGTATGCTTTGGCCTTGGCAAAGAGGCAACACATAGCATATACACTGGCTCAGTAGGAACCCTGGAAATGATACCGCTCTCTGACTCCCACATATAGTAAAAGGGATGCCTAACTTGACACTACCTGTTTTCAAACATGTATAGGGAGTGTAATATGTGCATCCAACATAGGCAGCCCTGCAGCACCACCTGAGGCATGATTGCCATGTTTTAAGCAATATAAAGCAGTGCTAAACAGCTTTTACCACTATTTAGTATATGTAAACAAAATTGCACACACTAAGTAGCACAACTTTGGGAAATGTTGAGCAAAACTGGGCAGCGTTCAGCAATGTTGGTTAAAGTTGAGCAATGTTGGGCAAGTTTGGTCAAAGTTGGGCATAGTTGAGCAAAAGCAGGTAAACATGGTCATATTTGCTTTACTGTTCCTTAAACAGTCTGGTCTGCCCAGAATGAAAACATGAAGCACTGACAGTCCTCGAACCCAAGATACTGTGCACTACAGTCACAGTACTGAACCACTAAACCATGACAGTATTTCACTGGTCAGCCTGTATGAAGAAATGTTGATAAGTCTATGCAAAGTGTCTCATGGAAACCCCGCAGGCACAGCACAATCCCTGTAGAGTTATGACACAAAGCGCTGCAGTAAAAATAAAACATGCTTTACAACACGCATATAGTATAAATGTTAATATTGGGCGTGTTCACACACGTCGACAAATGTAGTGGACTTCACACAGCAACATACTGAAAGTTCACACTGGGTATGCTCACACACTTAAATAAATGAGGCAAATGTCAGGCAACAACATACTGAAAGGCCAAACTGGGCATGCTCACACACTTAGGCCATGTCTGAGTACAGCAGTGGGCCACACATATCAGGCAGTTGCATGTGTTAACCCAGGAACCTCTCACAATTCACCAATCCTGCCTTGTGCACACAGTGATATGACAACAGATGCATATATAATATATTGGAACCCTGTCATAATCAAATATGTACTACAGATACTTAGGTTGTTCATAGAAAGTTGAAAAGCAAAGAAAAAAAAATATGAAATCAGTATCATCAATAAACAATGTGCACTCCAAACACTATCCAATCCAGGTCATGGAAAGATTATCTGCGAAGGAGTCCATACAGAACCATGACACTTCCTTCAGCTATGTCATAAATAGCAATGTACACTCATATATGTCCTGAGTCAGGGCCAACTGTAAATGACTGACAATGCCAACATCCTGTCTGACAGGCTCATACATACATACATACGCACCTCCCACTGACAAAAGGCCTTATCATCATACCAGGAGATATCATATGTAGAATTGGTAAACAGCTCCTTCCAAAGCTCAAAACATGGCATCAATTGGATTACATTGTGCCCCTATATTTGTCATAAGTGAATTGCAGAACAAACAGACCCTGCACCTGAACAGTCTGTTGAACCTCACCCTCTCTACAGGATATGAAACTGTTGAATGGGTTACAGCAACATATGGCACACTACACAAGTGTTGGTGCACAACAGACCATGGGAACTGTAGTCTTATAAGCCAATGAAATCTGATCTGCAAGGCCATGGAGTCCATCATGATTGAAATCAGAAACAGAGCTATTGAAAGCCTATAAACACACAACCCTACCAACTTTGGACTGTTCATGGGCAGATCATGTTTCCCAAACCTGCTAGACTGTTTGCTAGGCAGCCACCCAGGACATACATCAATGAAATGAGCTACACACGTCCCACATGCACTTTGAATAGGCCTTTTCCAACATCCCAGACACATGTCATATCCACAAAATAAACAACCTGTGCATAAATATGTATTGTCATCAGATGGATTGGCAACTGGGCCACAGACTGATCACACAAAGTAAGAATTGTGGAGTCCTGTTCAAGCTGGTAACACCTGCTGTCCCCCATGTCTCAGTCCTGGGATTGCATAAAACTAAGTGCACACACATTAACATGTCTAGTCTGATGATGTCAGCATCCCACAAATATAGCAGTGGAAATGAAAACTCCCAGTAAAGCATATAGCGCATCGTGTTAATGCGTATCTTTCTAGTATCATAACATAGCTAAGTAGGGGTTTGAATTCTGCAATTGCTGAGTGTGTGTGTGTGTGTGGGGTGTATGTTTCTGTGTGATTTACTTTGAGAATATTGCCCTTTTTCGAGACTAGGAAAACACCTTAAAAGTGCTATATTCCTGTTTGGCAAGTCTGATGATGTCAGCATCCTACAAATATAGCAGTGGAAATGAAAACTCCCAGTAAAGCATATAGTGCGTCGTGTTAATGCGTATTTCTCTAGTATCATAACATAGCTAGGAAGGGGTTTGAATCCTGCAATTGCTGAGTGCGTGTGTGAGAGATATTGTTGGTCAATGTGTTGTGTGTTTAGCTTTTACTACTGTATGACATATCAGTATAACAACAGTATATGCATTGCACACTTCGGGTATCTGTGTGGCAAATACATATATGTACATGTGACCTCAATTAGTTCATAGGTGTGAAGCCTGCTTTCTACATGAATACATCTGTTACCTATGACAGATTGTGCTGCTGCTTCTCAGACCTTTGGTCACATATGACTGTTTGTGACAAGGCCAGCCACTGTAGTGATCTCTGGCCTTAGTCATCTGTGTCACACACACCCATGGACAGATTCTAAAGAATAGTGTGAGTGAGGGTTCATGCCTTGGGTATATTTCAGACATGTTCAAACACAACAAAGTCTGTCAATAATGGACATTCATTATAGGTGTACAACAACTTAGTGGATATGCATACAGACCCTTTATTGGTTATGTGATACACCGAGGCACTTCAGAATACCTATGGAAATGTGAATACCAAAGGACAGATGACATAACACTTGTTCGTATGTACACATTGGTACCCGTTCTACATGTTTGGGGCTAGTACCTATGAGATACTGTCGGGATACTATGTTTAATAAATGTGGATGACTATGCTATATTTGGCTTACAGCTTTACAGTATGGGTTGGACAACTGGTATCTGTCTGTATGATAGCCTTGTGGAGGATAAGTGCCTCATCTGGAGAATGCATTGTAGGCCACTGTATGCATTTCCAGATGTGGATGGACATATCCCTAGTGTGTTTGCTTGTACCTAAGAGGGCTATATGCCAAACAGGAGTGGTCCCAGGAATGGGTGGCGGTCAATACCACTGGTTACTGGTATAGCATAGTACCGGACTGATCCAAATGCTACTGAGTTAACTACATTTGTGTGTCAGTTGTCAAGACATCCTCTAACTATTCGTTATAGTCAGGCTGTTGAGGTTGTGTACACTACCAGAATGCAAACCAATGACAGATAGTAACAGTATCATCCACAGCATAGTGTCAAACCATGTCATACACACATGTTTACCCAAGTTAAAACATGTGTATTAAAATGCATACTGGCCACCAATAGAAACAATGAAGTCTTGACACTCTGTAATGCAGGGCATGTCACCTTTCCCATGTGTCCACTATATAAGTACATGCAGACAGTGCACCTCCACCATGTTCACAAATGTACACCTGCAAATCTGTACTGCAGACATCACACACATACTGTCCTCTCACCAACACATGCTGCCAAAACTACACACATATGCCAAGTGGCACATGGGCGGACAATACATTTTTGGAATTAACACTGTTGTAAACAATACTACATTGATAATCATAGCTTTAATGCATCATGCCTGCTCAGATATACCTAGGGGATATCATTACACTGTACTGTTGACAACATGCTAACATTGCTACACTGTTATAAAGTCACCCTGTGCATCAGCACCATGTTAGCCTGTTCCTGCATCAATGTTACAGATGACAGGAGGTGGCACAGTTTCATCATATGCACAGGATGTGTTGTTGGTTTGCCAGAGCCCGACATTGACCCATCCAATTGACATGTATGTGTGTGTGTGTGTGTGTGTGTGTGTGTGTGTGTGTGTGTGTGTGTGTGTGTGTGTGTGTGTGTGTGAGGGACAACAGTAGAGCATGGGTCAATGTTGATGTAATGTGTGTGTGTATGTGTTAGCCCTAGGTGATTGGATTATGTGTGTGTGTCTGCATGCACACAGTTCCACCATGTAGCTGCCATATACAGGAGGTTGTAGGACAGCCACAGACTGTACCTGCCAGGCTGTACAGATCACCGTCTCTGGCCACAGACACAGTACCTGTGCCTGGCAGGGGTGCAATGGACAGTATTGGGTACTAAGCCAGACTGGGTACTATCATCAGAGGCAGAGAGATGTCGACTGGACCCATGTACCGGCTGGGACTGGCCAGAGCCATGTGCACATGGTCTTCTATGGCGGTCTATTGACAGCCCTGCTCCAACATTGCTGGGGCTGGTACTGCCACTACGGGAGTGGCTGTGACTTGTGTGTCATCCGCGACGACTGCCAGCTGATGGTGTCGCTGGCCTATGTCCATGTTGACGTCTCGGCCGTCCTGCACTGTCCTGGCACATGGACATGACATTGCAGAGGACATCTAATGTCTCCCCCCAATGTCTATCAATGACCTCGGTGTAGTGACGCACTGCAACGGCAAGGTCATGGATACTGTCATTGATAGCAGTGTTATGGGCCCTCTGCACCCTCAGTCCCTGTCTGGTATACCGTTCCATACGTGCCTGTGCCTGCATTACAGCCCGGAACATACCTGAGGTTGTAAGACCTGTGGGGGCATGTCTGCCAGGGGCATTATGACCAGCAGTGCTCCCACGAGAACCCCTGGACATCTGCCTATGTGGTACCATTCCAGGAATCTGGGTATGGCTGCTGTGAGGGGTTGCATGTGCCATAGATACCACATTATCTTGGTCAATGCCTACTGTATGCTGTCCCTCAGCTAAGGCCATTGGTGATGAGGAATGTATTGGCAGTATGAATGTGTGCACAGCTGGTGTGGAGCGCTGTGTACTGTCGATTGGCAGAACAAAGACAGACCCTGTCAAACCTGCCTGTGCCACAACACATGTTTCATCATCTCCACTATTTGTGGCAGTGTCTTCAGGTTCCCTGCTGCACTCAACCAACACAACCAACACAACCTCAGCACCTGTGAGAGGGAGACAGGAAACACACTTTACAATCTGTACATGATGTTAGCACACATGCACACATGCACACATGCATAGATGAACACATGCACACATGCACACATGAACACAAATACACTACTCACTAAAGTAGACACACACACACACACACACACACACACACACACACACACACACACACACACACACACACACACCACCAGCAATCCAGAACATACCCATTAGTGGTTGATGATGGAGTACAGTATCACAAGCCAAAGAGTCCTATCACTCGTGTCAGAATGCAAGATGTGTGTTACTCAACAGCATGCAGTGCGAGTGTAGAGTCCTTGTTAATAACAGTATGCATGTGTTTGATGCATGTGTGTTGTTCAATGATTGGCCTCACCCCGAAACACAATGTGTACATGGACACAACATTGCTGTGCAAGTATTAAATCTCTTTCAATGTCCTGTGCACCATCACTCACAGGTATACATACCATGGCTGGATGCACACAACTGTCAGGTGTATAGCAATGAATGTTATGTGTTGTACTGTAGTTACTGTAACTGGATGTAGTGTAGTACCATGAGCCATCATCAGACAGCATCATGTGGTCACTCAAGGCCACTAATGTGTGCCACACTGGCAACTATCTTGTTGTACCTGAACTGCAGCACTGTGGCTACATTAACCATTTCACAGGCAGTTGTTGCATGGGTATGTAAGGTGTTCAATAGGGAGCATTGCCTAGCATGAATGTCTTGTTTGTTGAAGAGTTTTGCACCACCCCATGATAGGCTTCTACCCCTCAGGTATAGTATGTGTGCTGTGTGGATGACATTTGGGATACTGGAGTCTGACCCTACAGCGGGTGTCGACATATGCCATGTGTGTCATATTAACACGTACTGCGTATGACAAGGTGGTGTATGTTGTGTGCATGTGTATTGACTCTGCCTATACAATGTCCACTGCAGTGTACCACAATTGTTTGGGATGCTCTGTGTACAGCATATGTTTGAGGCAGCCAGTCATGCTACTGGGATGTGCATAGTCCACAGAAAACTCGCAGAGCATGCATTATGTGTAGGTGTTGTACATGTGTATATGGCCTAAAACTCACCTATGACATGCACATGTTATTTGTTATATGAAATGTAGAACACTCACCAGCATGGGTCTGCTGTCTTGCTGTCACACCAGAATGACCTACAAGGATATGAGACAGTTTGTCAGTGTCAGCAACTGTGGCATTGCTGCTGTGACTTTGCAATTTTACAGTAGTACAATGGTTGACAGTCACAGGCATACAGATTATGTTCCAAATTATCAGTATTGCACAACACCAGGCTCCACATCTTCCAAATACACAGTACACATCTGACATATGCATGTTCTAACAATCGAGCTAACAGTAGTCTACAGATATGGCATGTTACCTGCATGCTCTGAGTCAACTTGCTGGGTGACTCCGGCCTCCATGATGACACATGTTTGTTGTTGTGGTTGGCCAGGAGCCACCATGCTGAGGAGCAGCTCTTCCACTCTGGTGAGGGGCGGATGTGATGCTGCACCACCACCTGTGGCAAGCTGTTGTCTGCGGACATCCGAGGCACGCTGCCGGACATGTCTGATTAAATCACTGCAGTGATGGCGTACCTGCTCATAAGTCCGGTTATGCATGCCTACGTCATTAACCCGATGGACAACATCCTGCAACAGTGCAGTGCATTTATGCTGGTCCTGGCTGGTTCTGGAGAACAGCAGGGTGTGATGTAATAGTGTGGATATAATTATTTCCTCCTCTTCAGGGGAATAGGCAGTGTTGCGATGATGAGACATGTCCCTGGAAGAAAATAAAACAATTATTGTGAGCAAGTCTTGTGGCACACTTAACATTCTAAAGTACAGATATCAATGAAATACCATATATAGCAACCTATTGGCTGTCAGTAGATGCACACTTTTAATACCACACATAAGTGCTCAGCCCACAACTGCCTGACAGTGCCTGACACGTTCTATATATTAAACGATGTTCTGCACAGCAACAAAGTGAATCCAGTATGTAAGACTATCCAACAGCACATGGCACACTGTATGTGACACAATGCACCACCTAGTCACAGGAGGTATATATGAAGCTAATGCATACAGAAATGTATCCATTGAATTGATTGTAAAGTACAGTTACAGTACTACCAATACACCACACTACTTGTTGATAGCAACCCCCTAAGTAACATATATGCACATTCATCAATATAGGTGGCATACTGCTTTACTACACTATACATGTTGCTAGGTATGCACTTATATCCTGTAACACACATACGACCAAGGCCATGTTACAGGCATACCCACACACACATCAGACATACCTACAAGACACAAATGTATGGCAACCCAGATTAGCTTTACCTGTGTACCATACAGTACTGTATGTCAGCACTTACAAAACCTTATGCCTGAGGTATGTAATGTGTGAGGACTACAGGTAACAAACAAAACAGTGTTTCAAAGCAATGTGGATATACACCATACTGTGCTGTTTAGGCCTAAAGCTTCAGGTAGTACTACAGTTCATACAGGATTTGTATTCACTAGTGTTAACAATCAATGAGCATACATGTACTGCTTTAGCCTACAATGGCACACTCCAGTCAACACCATGGGACTATGTCACACCGTATACCATACTGCTTTTGCTGCCTAGCAATAGCATACATATCTTTTGCAGGGATCAGAGCTAGAACACTACATACCATAATATAAACATTTTCCCACTAGGCTATCACACATATACACAATGTTGACACATTCACCTACATATTCACCATCACACTCAGTCAACCTCACATAGCAATTAATGCAACATGTACATGCATGTGTGTATCAGGTCATAGGTAGCTCATAGGCTATTAGGCGTAGGTCCTATATAAGCCTAGCCATATGGTACCCTGCCCTTCAACACCCATGTAATTTAAGTTCATGTGCCCTTGTCATGCAGAGCCACAGAGGTGATTCCTGGGTTGTATTTCCTATCTCACATCCATTCATCATGATTATTCATGACAACTGCTAATGAGGACATTTCTTTGCTATTGATAGGTAGTTAGTTCCAGGGTATGGTATGTGTCTGAGATGAGAATGTACCACTCCAGCATGTTCTGCTTTTTGACGTTACAAGGTTTAGATTGGTACAGTGTGTAGCTTGCAGGGATTTTGATCTGTTGACATGGAGCATGTCCAACACCTGTGGGTTTGGCATAGCTTTGTATGTTAGGCAGAGGTTGGCTCTGGGTGAGTGGTGTGCGACACAGTGTACACCTTCACCAACATTTATATGTCCACCCTTCACAAACAGTCACAGTGTGTACCTTGCTCTATGCACATGTTAAGATGCTAATATATCTGACACATAAATATCTCTACATATGTGTGTGCCATACACACACAAGGTACACACTGCTGTACATCTGTAGACCTCATGGATGACCTGTTGGGCCTTGCTACAACATGAACAGTTGTCACATGTGTGCATAACAGTAATATTACAGGGAGTATTTATAGCTGCTAATGCTACATTACTATACTAGCCTGGTACAGCAGTTGTCAATGCTAAGTTACACATTATATGACTATCATGCATGTGTTACTCTGTCACATCCAGGTTTATATAGCTGTTTGCACTGCTCCCCTAGACAGCCATTATACACAGTACTGTACAGAACATAGATGACATGATCAAATGTTTGACATTAAATTCTGAGCTACATATGTCACAATTACGTCCCACTGGACACAGCTTCACACTAATTTGTCCATGGCAGTAGTCATGCATGGCATCAGTGTATACATACCTACTGCTGCCACATATGCATGTTTCAAAGTATTTACAGTACTCCTCATAAACATCTACTACTTGCCGGTAATCACATATCTGTCACATACCTGTTTGTCACTTTCAGGTCCATCTGTGTATGTTTTGACAGATTTTTTTTTTTTTTGGTGTGACTTAAGTAAAGATTGCTTCTACTTAATTCCTTTTGCTTATTAATTAAGTTTTTTTTACTTAATTAATATATTTGGTTGCTGATTCACTCAAGTATTTCTACTTAATTAAACTTTTGTGTTATTAAGTAATAACTAGTTTTTACTCATCCACAAGTTCAGTGATGCTTTATCACGTGCAATGTAATGATTGCATGTGGGGAGAGCAAGTACAGTCTGCTTTTATAGGTATCTGCACATGTGCATGTGATGCCCTCTGCACCAATTGGTGCCTAGCATTTGGTAAATGCATGCAGCCTGCTGTGTGATAATTGCAGTACTCACTGTCATAGCAACCCAATGCTATAAATTGCTAAGTTTTGTAGGCATAGCCCTTTCAGATTTCCAGAGTGGGGCCCATGCTTGTTTGCTGTGGACACTGTTGTTTAAGTCAGAAGGTTGGTATACTTCTTATATCTGAAGCTAGAGGTGTAGACAGTGATGTACATGTTGTACTCAGACCTGACTGTTGCCACTTGCAGTACAGTGCTATCAGTGTAGAGTTTAACTCACCCCTACAAATGCTTATACAAGATATATGTGAGTATGTAGTTTCTTTTCTACTTATATAATTGACTGCCATAAAAAAGAAGCTATTGAAAAGTATTCTTTGGACACATGAACTGTTTGTGGACTGTTATACTGTGCATATTGATGTACTCGCTTCTGCAGGGTTTGTGTATTTTTATTGTTGACATTAGCACAGGAGTCTCAGGTAAACTGGACAATTCCACTACTGAGTATGCCTACCTACATCCTTGGTTGACCCTAAACAAATGTATATTTAAAATATGTGGGGGGATGCAGACATACAGAGAGCATTACGTCTTATTGTGTGAGTGTTATCTTACTGGACTTTATGGATTGGTGTGTACCTGTTGGTTTATCAAGGCAGGTGGTCTGTCTGCATAGTTTCCAACTGTGAACCTATCCAGATGGTAGCCAGATGTTAGCCTGTTATTCTTTGTCTGTGCAACCCACAGGTGTTTTCAGCACTGGTACAATGGTATTGTTACAGTCAGTTGCTACCAGTACATGGCTAGATACTTTGGTATTTCTGTGCTGTACTCCTACATAAGGGTATGCTTGTGGAAGTCCTCACAAAGCTATTTCCAGAGTGTGTAACACCAGATGAGCTGATATGCCTGTGTGTTTGTGCCTCTGCCAGGCCTATGAAACACTCAGATACATATTTGCTTGGAATCAGGGATAGGTAGCTAAAAGTGAGGTACACCTTCCAACTAATAGAGACAGTAAGTGTAGACTTGAGTGAAGCAGTGCATATGGATTAGTACTCCTTTTATGAAGTACAAGCGGTGTCTACTGTTATTATTGTGATTATTCATCATGTAATACACCACCTCTCTGACTAACGTCAGTATTTTTCAGAGGGATTCAGAGGGACACAGCTAAAATATGTTTCACAATCAGGAAGTATGGCCTCTGCCCTAATTAGATATGCCAGTCTTTGTCCTGTTATGATAATGTGTGGGGGTTGTAAAGTGCCTCAATAACATTATTTGCTGCTAGAATGGCTGCTTCTCTTATCACAGTCATGTAATGCAATTCCACAGCTATTGCTGGTAAAGATCCACAGAACAAGCTTTGTGTTATGGCCTCATTTTTTGTCCTTTACATTCACTCATTGTTTTGCATGATATATTTATTTCAGCACCAAGTTATTGTATATCTGCTGTGGCTTAGTGGTACTTCATGCAGTCAAGTGTGTCCAAGGTCTGGGGTTCAAGACTGACAGAGGTCTTTTATTTTGCTGCTGAACAGAACAAGGGACCTGACTTACAGAGTGATTAAGGCATTTTTAAGCAGTTGTAAGCGGGTTTGCGTGAGTTTGCACGATACTTAGCAATCTTTTGCTAAGTGCACACATGCGCACACTCGCTCAAACCCACTAACTACTGCTTAAAAGTGCTTACTCCCACTAACCCCCGCGCTAATTTCTTTGAAAGAAAAGAAAATGGGGAGATAGGAAAGTGATGAAAAAGGGGGCACAAAGAAGTAAAGACAGTGGGGAAACCAGCTCGGGATGTGCAGGACGGGTGTAGGGAAGGTCCATAGCTGCCCATTTCTTTACCAGCAACAGCTGTGCATATGTTACAAATTTGGAGTGAAATTTGAAACCTTCCACCCCTGAGAGAGGGGTGAAGGCAACAAAGTATGTTGTACTGGCAATTCTAATTATCAGTTTACATGTCCAGTGGACATGTGTGCGAAATGGGCAGCTATGTATGGGGCGTAATTTTTTTGTGGGAACAGATTGCCCTTTTTTTTTTCAGGTGAGAGTGGAATGTGAGGTAGAGGAAGTAGGTATATTTGGGAAGGTAGGTTGGGGAGATAAACAGACAAGACAAACAAGACGCATAAAGGGGCGGAGTATGACACATGGGGTGGGTAAACACAATTGACGGGGACGGATGTTTGGAAATCGCAATCCCATGAGCCCACAAATGGTAACAGTGGGACTGAGATCCCCACCCATGGGCAGTCTCCACTGCACCTTCACAGCCCCGAGGGTGGCTGTGCTGGGGGCTGTGTAGGAGGGGCAGGCTCAACCGTGAGTCGCACCAACTCTCACCTCGAGCTGGTGTAGGGGATCAGCGACTAAACGCTGGATCTCCCTACACACCACAACCCGGACCCTTCAGAGGGTGACAGGTGGCCCTTTTCTGCCCACGCTTGCAGGGGTGGACGAGCCCCATCCCCTGCAGCGCTTCCACCCGAAGGTGGCACTGGACCAATGGAGGAGGGTAGCCCGGGCTGGGCACCAGACCTGCTGGTGCCAGGTGCAATCGCCAGCTGAGAAGGGACAGGTGGGTCCGCTGGGACCAGCCTTCCCATACGTTCTGTGATTAGGTGTGTTTAATTACAACATAGCCAACAGCATTCCAAATTAGTTGTAACAGCATGCAGTAATATTCCCATTAACCCAACACACCAGGGTTCCAACAGTTGAACAGCAAGCATAACACATGCATATATTGAACGACAGTGGACATTACAACAGCATGCAGGGATCATTGGTGGAAACAGGCCACCAAGATTGTGGTATTTGAACAGGGCACATGCATCAAAGAAAATGCAGATTTTTATAGAACAATAGGACATATGTTCCAACAAATGTTTTGAGATGAGACATACCTATTGAGGTGTGGAATTGCATTGTTTATGCACATAGAGTAGGGCGTAAAAAGAACCCTCCATTAACAACTTATAAGTACTTTTACTCTACACTACATTCCTATTGACTGCAGGTGTATATCCCCTACATGTATTATTACACTAGGCAACATGCATTAAATTGTGTAATGGATTTGGCTAGTTCATTATATACCTGACCTATATCTGACATACTAACTGTCCAAGATGCAGATGTTACTGCTACATAGTTATATTTTATATTTATATTTATGTATCTACATATCTGGATGTGTTCACGTGACATTTTCAGTTAAATTTCTACAGAACCCTACATTTCATGTAGCACACTCACATTTCTGGGGAACACCTTGACAAGCTACTCGTGTGCCAGATTTACCTATGCATGTCAGCCATTTACCGACTGTTGAGGACTGTATATATGCTTCACAGCTACTGGCACTTCCTTCATCCACTGTATATGGGACTGCCCAACTGTGGGTTGACAGCTCTTAATACAACAGTACTATTTATTTAATGCAAGGGTACAACAACATTTCAAAGTAAGTGACACAGACACACTCCAAGTATTATACCTTTATTAATTACATTAAACACTCTTTTCTACAGGCTCTCTCCTTTATTTGATATTACAGTGCATATGGAAAACCTATTCAAGACATATTATACCTTTATTGATAGGTTACAACACTCTTTTGCAGGCTCGCTCACTTATTTTATATGACAGTACATGCAGAAAAATTATTCAGGGCATTTTATAGCTGCATTATTGGGCTACAACACTTTTTTCATGCTCTCTCACATATTTTATATAACAATACATGCAGAATAATTACTAACCTGCCTGGTGGTGCAGCCTTAGCAGCCTGTCTGCATAGGCTTGCTGATTCGCAGCATGGACACCTGCAACTGTGAAGTAAATGAAGAGCTATTGAGACATACCTATCCATTATATAGACTATATTAGCATGTCTTACATACTGCATTCCATGGCTACCTACTCAGTAGTGGGGCATCTTGCATATGACAGGCTGCCTGGATCCATTGGTTCAGTAGGTCCTACTTCCATCTCTTCAGGTCTGCATGGTGGTGATGGACCTGCTCACCAGTCCGAGGGATGCCTGTGGCACTGATGAGATCATGAGCCAACCGGTTCCAAGCCTCTGCCTTATACTTCATCCCTTGGAACTGGCCCTGCAGGAGTCGAGACTCTTGACGATGGACATGGAGCCAAACCATGTATGTTGACTCCTCGATGCCCCAGCATTGCTTTCGAAAGTGAGTACCCTCTCCAGCACTAGACATTTTAACTGCAGATGGGAGCTACAATCAGTTATGATGAGTATTCCCACCTATGGAGCTTAAATATGCCGCATTTCCCGCACTTTTTTGTGATTGGCTGTTTTTGAAAATTCCCAGCTGACGGCAGACCTGCTTAGCAATGGTTAATATACCATTTATAAGTATATGTATGTTAACAGTGGATGTTTATCCTAAGCTGGCATGGCTTAGTGGTTCAGTACTTTGATTGTGGTGCACAGTGTCCTAGGTTCGAACCTTGTTATTGCTTTTTGTTTTACAACTGTCCAGATAGGCTAGGGGGTGTGGCTGTGTTTAGGCAACTTTGCTCCACGTTGCTCCACATTGCCCTATGGTGTGCTGGTTAGCTTGGTGCGCAGCTCCGGCAAACTTATTGTGCTGGGTAAAGCGCTGCTTAGCTGTGGGCAACTAGATTGCGCTGGGTACAGCACTGCTTAGCTGTGGGCAACTAGATTGCACTGGGTAAAGTGCTGCTTAGCTACGGGCATTTATATGTCAAGATCCTTCTTACATTTCTATATATATATTTTGTTCACTGATACATAGGCCATTTCAATGCTTTTTAGTAATATTTTAGTCATATATGTCAGGAATTATTTCATATGCTAATTTAAAACATAAAATAGAGAGGGGAGTGGTGGAACTCGAACTGTGAATGCCTCCTCTTTGTGCGAATGCTCTACCAATGCACTATTGCTATTTGGATTGATTTGCATAAGCATTTGTTATTATGCTCTTCAATGTCGACATTGCTTACTGCAGCTAAGCTATGGGCACACCCGCGCAAACACGTGCAAATACGGGCAGCTATATCGGGAATTATAAAAAAAATTAATTTTACATTTTATAACTCTACTGGGGGTTTACAATGTGAGGGAGTGTAGTGTTTGGTATGTTGACATTTGAGCAGACTCACTCATGTGTGCTGACATTTCACAATTCAGACACTTGCAGGGGCGTGGACCTTAGGATGGCTCGGCAGTCAGACACTGCCTTCCTGCACAGTCCGTGTTAGACTTGGAGTGGAGTCAGCATTCAACTGCAGTTTCTGAGTAAGACTTATTTAGTCTTACACGGAGGTTTCGTGAATCCAGGGGTATGTTTATTGAAACAGAGTTCTAAAATATTTAAGAGAGCTGGGGTTTTCTCAGGCTGATAAGCCATGGTTAACTGAGTGTAAGCTAAGAGTTGTGGTAATTCTAGCCAGCAACATTTTTTTAAGGCATGGCATTGGTGTGTCCTATGTGTAGATTTGTGGTAAACTTAACTATTTTGTTATAGCATGTTTCTAGCTTATCTAATTTGTCTTTTTAAGATTGATAAGTATGGGGGAGGCATAGAGGAGTGTTGACAGGAGATTGGTTCTTGCCATAGGTACCCTGATAATTTCTGTAAGAATTTTTTTTTGTTTCTATATAGTGTTCCCATTTTTTGAGTATCTTCTTAAATGTTTGTGATATGTGAAGATCAAATCTCATTGATCATAATTATGACTCCTAGTAGTTTTGTTTGTGGTTCAGGAATATTTTTTTATTATTATTGCTAGCAGTGATGTAAAAGGTGGATGTGGAGTCTGAGGGTGTGGTGAGTTGAAAGAGCATCAGTGGAGTAAATTCAGGCATGGCTACCTTCTTACTCCTCTGCACCCTTCTCAGTTCAGAAAAATGCAGACCAAAGCTACCTGAGAAAATTGTCTTCCCAGGGCTTTGACTGGATTGGATGACCCAGGTGAGTATTGTTCCTTTTTGATCACCTGAGGTTTAACTATGGTTTTGTTTGAGGTCATGACTTTCTTGGCAATGGCCAATTTTCTTTCCACCAATATATGTTCTTATATGTTGAGTACAGTGTTCAGGCCTGAAGGCCATCAAGCAGAGCTGAATCATAGTCAAATGGAGGCCTGGGCAGGATAATGGATCAGACCCCCTCCCCCCATAAACACTCCAGTGTCCTATTACTTGGTGTTTTCAACCCATTTAACATAAGCACTGTTCAAGTCTGTAAGTACGCATACCATTTTCTTTACAGTGATTAAATACATTTATTTTAAAACCTTTATTTCAAATTTTATGGCACAGACATTGACGTACATGTGTTAATAAAAAAAAAAAACAGACATAGCATAAACAACAGTAAACTTCTCTTCTCTTGAAACTAGCATTCATTAAAAATGCACCTGACCAGTGGCGGGTTATATGTGCATTTCCATACACAGGCATCCTCGAAATGCAGCAATTATAGTTACATTGTTACCGCAGTCTTTTAAGATGTATGTATCATAAAATTAATAATAATAATAATAATTACCAAACTGGCATTTCAAATTTGTTTCCACAAAGTGTAGCCACATATTCTTACATTATTACACACAGTCTCACACACACACACACACACACACACACACACACACACACACACACACACACACACACACACACACACACACACACACACACACACACATACAAGGACAGCACCACCCCCACATCAAGTTACAGTGACTTTGTTGACTGTATACACCCTTTATTCTTATGAAGAAATAAATTACATACACTTAATTTTTAAGTTTAGATGAACTACATGAGACGGTATAAATATAACTAGCATCATACCATAAGATCCAGCCACATGCAGCACAGTTTAAACATAAGAGTATTTATGAGACCATCAGAAATATTAACCAACTGATAACATATACTAAGTCAATATGCACAATATCTGCAGAAGTAAAAGTTATCTGGATAATTCCACATTAAAAAGATGTCTTACTAATACAGAAGTTGTTGTTGGCAAACAGTTTCCTAAAAGTTATTTGAGTAATTCCACATTAAATAGAATTATTAGTAATGCAGAGGTTGCTGATGGCAAACAGCTTTGCATTTCAGTCCTTCATCTACAAATGTAGTATCAGCTGCCTGCGAAGAATAAACTGTATAAGCTACATTAAAATGTGCTGTGCTAGTGATATATAGTATTTTATGAACTGCTTAATCCAATGGCAGAATGACCAAAGAATGGGGAATGGGGGCTGTGGACGTGTCTGCCTCACATAAGTACTTATTTGTACTCATTCTAACATTTGTGTTCTAATTTTAACCATTTCAGTTCAGTTTATTGTGTAAAACAATTGTTTCAGCAACATGTTGTTTAATCATATAAATAAGTGAATATAAATGTAAGTTTAAACAACCTAATACACTAATCTTAATTAATAGCTGCACACAAGGACTATTCAAGTAATTCTATTTTCCATAAGCTTCTGCATGGCCTTAATTGTTATTAGGATCCTAATCACATGCTAGACATCTTTAATAGAAAAGTAAGTGTAAACATTTCTGTCCAAGCAGGCAACAACACAACTTTCTACTTAGTACCAATGTGATCAGTAAATAATCATTCTGCCTGTTTTCTGTATGTGAGACA
This sequence comes from Protopterus annectens, assembly GCF_019279795.1. Lineage (NCBI taxonomy): Eukaryota > Metazoa > Chordata > Ceratodontiformes > Protopteridae > Protopterus > Protopterus annectens. Next base: position 1,754,406,005 of record NC_056737.1, on the reverse strand, counting down.
TTCAAGCAAAAGATGAAGTAAGCCTTTAGCCATCTGCATACAGCAGATACATAATTCAACCTCCAGGGTTAATACTCGGTTTTGGGAGCCAGTATACCCCATATGCCCTGAGCATGAATCCTTTGAGGGTATATAATAAAAGTAAATTATGTTTTTATTACATGCTAGGGCCTGACAATCAAAAGTTGAGAATGCACTGGATTAAATCTCTAGTTGTTCTCTTGGGATATCACTTATAGGTTCATAGGGTCATATGGGTGTACTAGGCTAATGGCCCTGGAGCCTTTACAAGCCTAGCCCATAGAAGTGCCCTGGCATCATGCTGCCCGATGTTAGTTCCCAGTGCCTCTATCAAGCAGAGCCACTTGAGTGATCCGTAGTTTGAAATTTCTATTTCCCATTCACTCATCAAGATTTCTCTTGAAGAGGGCCAATGAGGTGCTCTGCTTGACATGCATGGGAAGTCTGTTCCAGAGCATGGGCAGTCTTTGGGTTATGAATCTGTCCCTCCAGCATGTTCTGTTGATTGTGGTAATGAGATTGAGGTCTCTGGAACATGTGGTGTGGAAGGATTGGGATTTCTTTAGATGCAGACTTTCTAACAAAGCTGGGTCAGACGTGGCTTTGTAAGTCAAGCAGAGATTGCCTCTTAGTAGATGATATGAGACAGAGAATAGCTGGAGTTTTTGAGTCTGTCCATGTAGAACATGTGTAAGGCCTAGGATCCTCTTCATGAGGTACTTTTGTGGCCTTTCTAGCTGTTGCATATGTCTAGTGAGGTACATGCCAAATGGGGTATTATACTTGATGATTGGTCTAATGAGGGAATAATAGAGAGAGATGATGACCTCTTTCTTCCTGGATGCAAAACCCTTGGTAATGAGATGTGCCACTTAGGAGGGCTTTCCTGACCACACTGGCCTTGGTCAGATCGAGGTAGGCTGTATGAACTGCCTTGCCCTCATCCACAGCTCTGGTGACTGACTCAAAGAAGTCAACCAGGTTGAACAGGCATGATCTACCTTTCACAAAACCAAATTGCGTGGGATCTAGAGTTTGGAGATTCCCTATATCCTTGTTAATTAGGTCCATGATGATGTGCTCCATAGCCTTACATATCAGACTCATCAGGCTAATGGGGCAATAATTCCCAGTGTCTGTAGTTGCTCCTCCTTTATGGAGAGGGATGACTGTAACAGTGTGCCATTTGGTAGGGACAAAGCCTGAGGTGAGGCTGAGATTGAACAGGGCACACAGATGTGGTGCCAGTTCACTTTGTAGTTCATGTAGAACAACATTCAGGGATATTGTTGGGTCCCATGGAAGCTGTATTCTTGGCCATGGACAATGCAGGTTTAACCTGTGCTGCAGTAATGATGGGTGCCCAGTATTCTTCCTGTATTGTGATTGGTCCTTTGGGGAGGGAGGGTAAAGTTGGCACTGAATCTTTCGGCCATATGTTGGCAATATCTGTTGGCTCAGTATAAGAGGTACCATTGTGCATTAACTCAGAGAAAACCTGGGTATTTCCATGGAGATTCTTGATATAACTATAGAAGGCTTTGTGGTTGTTTTTAGTGTCTGCCACAATTCTGTCTTCATAGCTGGCTTTAGAGGCTTTGATGAGGGATCTCAACTTTTTGTTGAAGCTAATAAGGGAGTTTTTCCAGTCTTGAGACTTTACCTTTTTCTGCAACAGTTTCTTCATTCTGTTGTAGAGTTTATTAATAGCAGAGAACCAACAGATTGGCTTCTTTTTTTTGGAGGACAGCATCTTGGTTCTTTTGGGTATGGCTAGTTCCATGCATTTATGTACGTGTTCATAGAGTGCACTGGTGTATGGTTAGGCAGTCATGCATCTATTTTCCATTGACATAGGTGCCGTGAAGTTAGCCACCTCTGTTTTTAGGAGCCCAAAGTCAGCTTTGGAGAAGTTTTTCATTGTGGTTACCTTTGTGGGGGGTGTGGGTGAGATGTGGATTTCCATGGTGATTAGTTTGTGGTTGGATCTAACCAGAGTGGAATTGACTATTTGTGTAGAGCAACAGTTGCCCATGTTAGTAATAACCAGGTCAAGGATATTGCTTCCTCTAGTGGGGGTAAGAATGAGCTGGTCCAGGGCATTGGAATTGATGAATTCCAGGAAGATTTAGGCCAGTGTATTGGTGCATGAGTAGTTTTCCCAGTTGATGGAGGGGTAGTTGGAGTCACCTTATATGAGAGTGTTGGGTTGGAGCCTAATAGTTTCCAGGGTGCTTAGGAACATGGAGTGATAATCTTGGTTCATGGTTGGGGACCTATAGCAGGCTATGACCTGAATTGCCATCTTATCCAATGTTAGTTGTACCTGAAGTAACTCAGCTGGGCCACTAGTCTGGAGGTGTGCATATCCTTTATGAATATGGAGACACCACCACCTTTGGAGCTTCAGAACTTGGACTTAATATAAATATTTTACTACATAATACTTTAAGCATGTTTATTCATAAAACTGAAGTGCTTCCTCAACTTTTCCCTTACTAATATACTTTCTTGAGTTGTCTTTTATTCATTTCTAGGCTTCTTTACATCTTGATGAAAATTCCTTTCTACTTAGTTTTCTCCACATGATGAGAATCTGAGAGTCCATTAGCACTGTCACTTGGGGTATACTTAATTTTTCTGTAAGTTAAAACACGTCTTAATTTTGTATATGCAGAAAAGAATAAGGTGTTCAACTATTTATCAATATCTTTCACTTCTACATTTAATATCCAGTTTGTCACATTCACACAAATTCAGGGTAGTTACAATACAATATAGAATGGATGTAGTTTTGTTAGCTATAGATGTAAATTAACTATATTTCCCCACTATATCAGAACCCTTCATTATCAGCAAACAGTACATAGTTACTATATTCAGCTGTTAAAATTATAGCATCTGGTCTCAAATTCTGGGCCCACTGACTTTCTTATTTCCAGTTTCAAGTCTATGTCTTCTTATGTAAGTCCCAAAAAGGATTTTTTTGTGGCTTTTATTGACATTCATATTTTGTATAACACTTTATTCTTTCAACAGTCATATGACCAGATGAGGAAGCATAAACTTTTGCAAGCAAGACTGCCAATAAGGAAATACATAGCTATTGGCCTAACATCTCCAAGAAGCTTTAACTTTGAAACAGTGACCACCTTTACAGACAAAGTAACAGCTTCCTTTCCAAAGAGCAACACAGTTTCAGTGTAAAAAATACTCTTGCAATCCATTTCTCATACAATTTATTTATTTATTTTACATTTGTTAACTGGGAAATTCCGACTGGACCAGGTCCATTTTCAGTGGAATGTTTCACATATTCCAGTTTACTAAAAATGAAGAGCAGTTCAGCTTCTTTTTATCTTTTAACATGCTTTTATATCTTAAATATGATAGTTATTTTCATACATTTCCTATGAATGAACAGCAACTTTTTTAAGTTTATTACATTTTATCTTCCAGTCACTGCCCACAGTGTTGTTTCCTGTGACTAAGCCTTGCAAAGATAAGCAAAGTGTTAAAAACAGATAAAGGTACAACTCTTGTCCAAAGAGTTAGCTGTTGGAGAAATCTATGCATAAAATGTAAAGGTAAACTGTACTATAATACTAGATTAAAAAAACTAGTAAATGCTATCAGTTTTGGTCAGTGGACTGTTGCCTTTGCTCAGTTAACTAAAAACAGTCAAGCACAGTATGAAATCTATGAGAAGCTGCTAACTGATGAATGAACAGAAATGACAATCTGGACTACAGCTTTGAACATTTAACAAAACACTTTCCTTCTCCTGTTTTGAATTGAGCAAACTGGAAGTGGACCTGGGAAGGCTTTCAACAAAAAAGAATGCAAAACAAATTAGGATAAATCAATTAAAAAAAAGCCTGACTATGTTTTCATTGGCCAGTGAAAAAAAAAGACAGTGACTGACAGCATTTTCATCATAATAAGTAAGTGGAGCAAATAAAAAATAATTACTGTAGCAAGTTTATGTCATCTTATAGGGATGAGTCAGAGGATTAATGAGTATTGCACTGCGTCAAACTGGCATTATGCAGACTAGTTCTGCTTGGGATGGACATTAGTGCAAGACATTAAAGACAGTCATGATAATGTTCAGTCGTGACTGCATGGCCCTCCTCCAGAACTGGTCAGAATTCATATCATGTACAGAGTACAGACATTATCCCAGGAAGTACTTCCATGACAGAATACAGTTTATTTATTTATTTATTTGTTTATTTATTTATTTATTTTCTTGGTGTTTATTTATTTATTATTTTTATTGATTGGGAAAGTCTGACTGGGTGTAAAACCTATTTTCAGTACAGGACCCAAGAAAAAATCTCCACTAAATACAAACAGAAAATATCAAACTAATATAGCATAATGAATTGCATACAACAATGATATAAAAGCAATGCTTGCTTGAGTGTATAGTAGTTCGTATGTAAATACTAGGCTACCAGTCTGCAGACTATTATCAGCCCAGCCAATAACCTGAGATCAGAATCAAACCATGCACCCTGTACCTTTGATGTAAAGACCTTGGCAATTATGCCAATCTTGCCGCTGTATCAAAAAGCAAAAGGACTGACAAGATGCCTATAACTACCTTATGTACAAACAAATATTAATCATTATACAGGCAATACAATGATATGAGAAATAAATTCAAGAGTAAATCAGAATGAATATTTACACTAACAACTTTTAGAACCATTGCATTTTATAATAGTAGCAGAATAATAAAGTGAACTTTCATAACAGGGCAAAGTTGAAGAGAGATCATGGTACAGTCTACGTGACAAAGTAGATATAATAGTACAGGATGAACTAGAAAATTATTGGCCAAGTTGTCATTTTAGAGAGGAATGGAAAGAATAAATAAAGACAGTTGAGGGGGATTAGTCAGGTGTGATTCATGAGCAAAGTCATGAGACCTTTAAGTGTCGTTTCAATAGTAATCTGAAGGATTTTAGATTGCTGGTTTGCCTGGGGGGGGGGGGGTAGAATTTCAAGCTTTACAGATGTGACCAGAATACAGTAACTGACCTGCAGCATTGCTTTGATTTAATTCACCACAGGAAGAATTTGTCAGTAAAGCAAATAATCCCTGGTGATGACAAAGGTTGGATATTTTTAAATGTTTGGCAGTTTTCAGGTTGGAAAATTACACCTTGAATAGTTCTTAGTTGTGTGAGTATTAGATAATGAGGTGATGCTAATCATTTTATCTGTTTCTCTTTTTCTTTTTTTTTACCATACAGTGATGGGATCTATAATGCTGTGAATTTAGCTATTTTACTTTAGCATTTTTCTAGCATTGTTATTTCAGCAGCTTGCAGATTGACAAATATAGGAGCAGTATATAGGAGAGTAGGTAACAACAGAGTAGAGGCAATGGCTTGCCCAGCCTGGTCAGTCAGGTATGTTTTAGCTTGATATAGATTGCAGAGCTTTTTGCATGTTTGCTGATAGCATGCTTTATGTGGTGGTCAAATTTTATGGCATCATCTATGATGATTCCTTAGAGCCTGGTTTGAGTTATGAGTAAAATTTTCGTTTGGTTAGAAGTAATGGTGAAGACAGGTTTGTCATTCAAATATTGTTTAGATGCATACAAAATAAATGTAGTCTTCTTTGGGCTTAATATCAACTGAGAGTAACAGAGCCATATTTCAATGGAGTTGAAGGATTCCTGTGTTTAGATTTGAAGTTGTTGTAGATTTTTGTCAGTGTAGATGTGTGTGGAATCAACATACTGAATAATGGTAACATTTACTTGCAGTATGTAGGCCATTTATGAAAACATTGAAAAACAATTGTCCAAGGATAAATCCTTGAAGCACTTGAAGTGCCCCTACGTGCATTGAGAAAAATGGAGTGATGCTATTTTCGTATTTTAAAGTTGAAGTTTATCGTTGAAGTAGCTTTTGAATCAGATGAGAGATGAGAGTTTAAGTCATATGGAGGAAAGTTTGTTAAGTAGTTTTGCATGACAGGGTGTCAAAGGCTTTTGACCAATCAAGGAAAAGTGTTGTTACTATTTTCCCCACATTCCAGTTTGTGTTGATGGCAGAAGCAAAGTAGAGTTTAACTGTTGTAGCACTAGCCAGCAATGGTATGTAAAGACACTGACACACACATATCTCACTAGAGGTATATGTTTACACTCTGATGAGAGAAGAGCAGAACAGACCAGCAGAAATATTCACTTTGCCAGCTAATTTACTGACTGCTAAGTTGTTAATATCAGCAATCCTAAATACTAAGCCTGTTTTTATTTTAGTTTTGCTGTGATGAAGCAAACCAGAGCACAGACCAGCACATGCACCACAGATTTTAATGCTAAGAAGTTTTCCATGAAACCGTGCTTTTTCAATGCTTGCTTCTTGCCCTTATAAATCCTAAACTAAAAATCTATGGTGTCAGCATTAGCTAAAGGGAATGCAAGCTCCACTTTGTTAAGAGTTCCACTGATGATTTGAAATTATCAGCTGATGTGTTCTTGTACTTGAAGAATCTCAGACATGGAAACCTTTTTCTTTACAGTTAGTTGCCTTTTGAACAGTAGCTTAGCACTTTAATCTCTTTGGTTAATACAATATACTTTTAGTACTGTAATGTGTTGTAACATGGGCAAAATGCAGTATATCGGTACATTTTCACAATCTTTGGACAAACATCTAGACCATTCACAGTTATGATTTTTCTGTGTAAGACCATGTCTGAGAAAGTTTGTGTTTAAAAAATAACTGCAGAAGAAGTAGGGGCCTTCATCTTCTCAGGTCTAAAAGAATTAATAACTGTACTGCATGTGAAGAAATCTTAAACAGGAAGATTCCACTGTCTATTTGGAATAACATGTGCATTCTGAGTGCATTTCCTCAGGACATGTTGAACATCACCTACTTTCATAAATATAAGTTGCATTTACTTGCTTTACTTTATGTGATGCTGTTTTCCTTAGCCTTTACATGTACTATGTTGCTTAAGTAATATTACATACTATGTAATTTTCTTTCTCTTTATATGTATCCAGGAGGGTTTCTAAACATCTAAGCAGTGCCAAAGTCTGCTCTTCAATTTTTCCCTTAGATCTGCTAGTTCTCTCCTATCCTGCACTTTTACTAGCTTACTAGTCTAGCACTTCACCAGACTTCTTGTAGCAATTATTGTAGCACACAAAGGTACTATCAGCACTAAACGTTCTACAAGGAAACAGATCCAGTACTTATTATTAATGCCCACTCCTTCAGGCATGTCTAAAGGTCAGTACCCCGTGCTTTCTCCTATTAACCTGCTGAATTGGGCATCCTGAGGCAATGTAGCAATTGCCTCATGTACACTGACAATCCTCTCTTCTTACCTCCCAGCACTCAGACTTGTGAGAGATGCGCTTATATATCCAAACTCGAAGCCACGCACTCTCCAGCCAAGACCAGAATAGCTTATCAAGGGGAGAAGGTCAACACTTGCATCACACCACATGGAACACATAGCCCTCCAGAAAACACACCAGCACTGCCTTCACATAAAAACACAAACCACGCACCTACCTTCGTGGAGGCTCTCAGTAAAAATTTACTCCAGCAGCAGAGATCTCCAAGGCAGAAACTCACTCGATCACCACAACACAACACTAATCATGGGACACATAACTGTCTTAAACAGTGTGTCACTCAACCAAAGCCCCTAAGGCAAAACAGCATGCCCAACACACTAGTCATAGGTGACTCAATAGTGAGGCACACTGATATCCTACTCACTAGGTTGAATAAGGAGAAAGTAACACTCAGCTGCCTGTCAGGCACCAGGATCCACCAAATAGCACATGCACTCCGGTCCCTAGACAACAAGTACAAATATGACTCTGTCAGTGTACATGTGGGTGTGAATGACCTGAGATGTACCTCCCTGCACTACATGAAAAGAGACATGGAGGAGCTCTGGGATTATATAGCCCAGGCTGGTATGATACTAGCACTGAGCAGTATCCTACCATCACCCAGAATTATACCAGAGTATAAGCAGAAAATGATTGATTTCAACAACTGGCTAAGTTTCTGGGGTCATTCTAAGGGGAATCCAGAATCTGTCTGCCCAGGATGACATGACTGACAGACCTCGATGCTTTGCCAGAGATAGCCTGCATCTGTCACTCCTGGGCTTCTGGATACCGGCCAAGGCTCTTGCCACCCATATACTGCTTTTTTTAGGTGGTATTCCAAAGACCAAATTACCACTATAACAGCTACAAACAAATGCAATCTGAGGGTCGTGCTGCTCAATGTTAGAAGTCTAAATCTCAAAATGCACTCTCTCAAAGCATTCCATAAAATGGAGAACATCAACATTTTGTGCCATAACAGAGACCTGGTTCAAGGCAGCAGAAAGCATCCCTGCACTACCAGGCTATAACTCATTCCACACCTTTCAGCCCCAGAACTTGGACTGAAGCTCCAAAGGCAGTGGTGTTTCCATATTCATAAAGGATGTGCACACCTCCAGACTGGTATCTCAACATAACGCATCTGAGATACTTCAGGTGCAGGTAACATTAGGTAAGACAGTGATTCAGATTGTAGGCTGCTATAGGTCCCCAACCATGTCCCAAGACTCACACTCCATGTTCCTAAGCACCCTGGAGAATATTGGGGTCCAACCTAACACTCTCATACTGGGTGACGTCAACTACCCCTCCATTAACTGGGAAAATTACTCATGTACCAATACACTTGCCCAATGTTTCCTGGAATGCATTAATTCCAATGCCCTTGACCAGCTTGTTCTTACCCCTACTAGAGGTAGCAACATCCTTGACCTGGTCATTACTAATATGGATGACTGTTGCTCTAAACAAATAGTCAACTCCTCCCTGGTTAGATCCAGTCACAAACTAATCACCTTGGAAATCCACATCCCTCCCACTCCTGCAAAGGTAACCACCATGAACAACTTCTCCAAAACTAACTTTGGGCTCCTAAAAACAGAGGTGGTTAACTTCACAGCACCCATACAAATGGAGAATACGTGCATGACTGCTGAATCATACACCAATGCACTGTACGAACACGTACAGAAATACATGGATCTTGCCATACCCAAATAGAACCAAGACACTCTCCTCCAAAAAAAGGAAGCCAATCTGGTGGTGCCCTACCATAAACAAACTCTGCAACAGAAGGAGGAAACTGATGCAGAATAAGGTGAAGTCCCAAGACTGGAAAACCTCCTTATCAAAGTTGAGATCCCTCATCAAGTCCTCTAAAGCTAGCTATGAAAACAGAATTTTAGAAGATAGTAAAGATAACCACAAGGCCTTCTATAGTTATGTAAATAATCTCCAAGTCAGTACCCAGATTTGATCTGAGCTACTGCACAATGGCACCTCCTATACTGAGCCAACAGATATTGCCAGTATACTGGTTGACAGATTCAGTGCCAACTTTACCCCTCCCCTGCAAAGGACCAGTCACAATACTAGTAGATTGGCAGATACCCAGTATTACTGCTGCACAGGTTAAAACAGCACTGTCCAAGCCAAGAATGCAGCTTCTATGGGACCTGACAATATCCTTGGCTGTGTTCTACATGAACTACAGAATGAACTGGCACCTCACCTGTGTCCCCTTGTTCAGTCGCAGCCTCACCTCAGGCTTTGCCACTACTGAATGGTGCACTGCTACAGTCATCCCTCTCCACAAAGGAGGAGCGACTACAGACCCCGGGAACTATCACCCCCATTAGCCTGACGAGTCTGATATGCAAAGTTATGGAATGCATCATCATGGACCTAATAAACAAGGATATCGGGAATCTCCAAACTCTGGATCCCACAACTTGGTCAACTTCTTTGTGTCAGTCACCAGAGCTGTGGATGAAGGCAAGGTGGTTCATACAGCCTACCTTAATCTTCCCAAGGCCCTTGATACCAGTCCCCACTCAGGAATCATAGAAAAACTCACTAAGCTAGGCATCAACCCCTATATCACTAGGTGGGTTACAAACTGGCTCACAGGTAGAACCCACAGTGTGAAAGTAGCTGACTCCAAGTCAGACTGATGACCAGTGACGTGTGGAGTCCCACAGGGTTCGGTCCTGGGTCCTCTCCCATTTGGTATCTATGTCTCTGAAGTCCAGGCTAACACAAAGGGACTCTGGTTGACAAAGTTCACAGATGATTGCAAGTTGGGAGCTATTATTAGCTCCCCAAGTGATGTTGACATCTTACAGAAAGGCCTCACTGACACCAACGAATGGTGTCAGAACCATGGCCTTAAGCTCAATGCCAAAAAAATGTGTCATCATCCCCTTTGGGAAAAAAATGGTTCCCATGAATTACCACATCGATGGTAGTCCACTGAACATAGAAGGCGGTATAACAGATCTGGGAAAACAGGTTGACAGCAACCTCTGTTTTGACCACCACATTGCCACTGTGGTCAGAAAGCCCTTCCATGTGGCATATCTCATTACTAAGGGTTTTGCATCCAGAAAGAAAGAGGTCACCGTCTGCCTCTACTCTTCCCTCATTAGGCCAATCATTGAGTACAATGCCCCATTTGACATGAACCTCAGTAAACACCTGCAACAACTGGAGAGGCCACAAAAGTACTTCACAAAGAGGGTCCTAGGCTTTAAACATTTGTCCTATATGCACATACTCAAAAAACTCCAACTATTCTCTGCCTTATATCGCCTGCTTAGAGGCGATCTCTACTTGACATACAAAACCATGTCGGATCCAGCTCTGTTAGAAATGCCACATCTATAGAAACCCCAATTCCTCCACACCACACACTCCAGAAACCTCAACCTCATTACCACAATCAGCAGAACATGCTGGAGGGACAGATTCATAACCCAGAGACTGCCCATGCTATGAAATAGACCTCCCATACATGTCAATCAGAGAACCTCACTGGCCCTCTTCAAGAGAAATCTTGATGAGTGGATGGGAAATAGAAAATTCACCCCGGGGATCACTCCAGTGGCTTTAGTCGACAGAGGCACTAGGAACTAAGGTCGGGTGGCATAATGCCAGGGTAATCCTATGGGCTAGGCTTGTAAAGGCTCCAGGGCCATTAGCTTCGTACAGAGCTATGAACCTATGTTGTTATTTTTGCTTGTCTGTCCTTGGGCTGCACCAGTGGATAGTCTACCTGATCATTGTTATACCCAGGTTAAAGTTAATAAAATAAAAATTAAATCTGTCACTACCATATTCAGCTTGTGTATTCAAGCTTGTTAAGTACAAAATACATTTTGTTCTTTGCATTTCCTCATATCCAGCTGACTAACACAGAAATGCTTTAGCATTTCTTAGTGTAAAATGCATGGATCAAGGCAGTATTTTCTCAATTAACAAAATACTGTCTGAACGAGTTACTTCATTTCTCTGATTCCACTGTTCAAAACTAAACTGTAGGCATTTGTTTTTGATTTGTGACAGGCCTGATTTAATATTCTGCATCAGCCCTCAAAGTTACATACGTTGTGAAATGGCAAGTTTGAAGTATGACAGTCTGTTATATTTTTGTGGGATTTTTAATCACCATGTAGATTTGCACATCCTCGTGATTCAAGATGTCTTTCTGACATACTGATACTTTCTGTAAATAGTATCTATAACAGAAATAACTTCAGCTGCAAACTGTACAACTCCAGAGACATAACTAAGCAACAGTAACATCATTTGAAGTAAAATGATAATGCAAAAGTTAGTGGTTTTCAGAAAGCACAAAATAACTTCTAAAGATTTGTGATCAAATTTGCAAGTTTTCTACCATCAATAAATAATTGAAAATGTTTACAGCATTAAATAAATGAGGTTTGGTAACAGACCAATTTGCCCAGGGACATCTTCAAGTGGGGCTAGATAAATATAGTAGCAGGAATTAAGAGAATGGGGGGAGGATAGGGTTAAATGGGAATGAGGGATGAGTGGAAGGAAATGCTTAAAGGGTTTAGGCAAGTGTAACTAGTGCAGGAATCACATTTTGGCGTGAACTTGCTATGTGGTTATTTTCAGTTTGGGTAGGGTGGAGAAGAGGGCCAGGCTTGCCCTCATCTGTTCCCCTTCTGGTGTTGGATGTTCAATTCAGTGAGTTGGGAAAGGAAAGTGAGTGGTTGTACGCTGCTTCATAAGTAAACGAGTGGAGGTATGGACACTGCTTACTGGTTAAGATGAGCAGAGTCAAGCTGTTCTATTTTAATGTTCCATGGATGTTATCCTCACCTGTGCTATGCATTGGTTTTAATTAATAAATACTAGTTAACAATCATGTTTTTGGAAGTTTAATAAAGGACATCAAATTTTATTTGCTGTGATGTGTTTATTGAATGGGACTGGGACAATTATAAGAACCTCTTTCACTATCTCTGCAAAACTCCATCGTGTTTGAGTTAACTGATATTGTTGCATATGCTATCACCTGCAGTCCTGTAAGAATATGGCATTTAGACCATTGTGTGAACTATTGGCTTGTAAATGCAATTGTATGTCATAATGAAGAACTGCACTTTATATCTAGTAATGAGCTGATTTGATTTTCTATATTCCAACAAAGTGGATGTTTCCACACAAATTTGCTTGCTTATCAACTGACTCAGCAGTAAATTAACGTCTATTATAGAATGATAGCTCATTACTATTCATAAACAATCATGCTGACTGGACAGACCAACTAGCATACCCACTGTAAATTGAGCATATATGAATAGAAAAGAATTCAGTCCCTGAAGTACTATTGAGAGGCCAGATTTTCTTCTATTTGTATGTGCTACAGAGGCATACATCTCAACTATCCAGATTTTCACAGAATGTCCAGCTTTTTACCTCATATTTTTCGCCTATTCCTCATAACATTTGTGATTTTCTGACAAATTGCTGAGGAGTGAAGTCACTAAATGAGACACATTTATGTTTCTGACTTTATATCCTTCAGGCAATGCATGCTAACACAAATTCTGTTATTCTAGCACCTTTCTAAGTTTATAAGAACAACATTTTTAAAACTGGTTCCTATTATGGGGCCTTTGTCCTCCATTATTTAAGGCTTTGTCAATATTTCTAGAGCTAGGAGGTTGAGAGGTACATGTCTGGAGCAGAGCAAATACAATGAAAATCAGGTACATTCTGTGAAACTAAAGAAACATACATGACTTTCCTTGTATAGCTGCCCTGACTCTCTTGTTCCACTAAAGTGTCCAGATTTTATAGTTAAGGAATAAATAAAAATAAATAAATAAATAAATAAATAAATAAATAAATAAATAAATAAATAAAGCACTGATGTACTTTACAAGTGGGTATAAGTCTAATATGCATACACATTACATCAACAAACATGGAAGACCAAGGAAACAATGTATAATAGCAATAACTGACTCATGGATGTGGATATATGAGATTTTTACCCACACCCACTAGTTGGTTATTGTATAAATATGTGGTATAGATCTAAGTATAAGCTCATTATCAAAAAAGCCAAACATCAGTGCATCAATCCACTTGTAAAATTTTTATTTAATTTTTAATACACTTAAAACAGACACAGAACAAAGCAGCTGTTTTATTAATTAAGTCAGCACTCAAACTTACTGGGTACTGGGATTTCTGTATTCATAGAATTTCTCTAACAAATCAAAACAGCTGCTAGCAACATTTTGCAGTCTCAAATAATAAGTTGATTATGTAATTAACTCTGCTTTTGGAAAATTGAAATCTATGGATGAAGTATCTTAATATCTGGACATCCCAAATCAAGCGTGTAACATAAATTACCAGAATATCCATTAGATTCATACAAAACATACATGAAAGGTTATAGTATACAAACTTTACCTATTAGATTGACTTTGTAATCCTTCATGTAACTCACAACTAGAATATTTTTGCACAACATAACAAAAAGAAAAATGATATGTGAAAAAAATCTGTAGTTAGCGGAAGTTCTGACTACACTGATAACAAAAAGCATTGCATTCAGTGGTGGTAAATCAATAAAATGCATTAGATCAATGACCATACTACAGTTGCCTCTGATGTATGTTACTCCTTAAAGGACATGTACATCTAGTCTCCAGCTCTTGAATGAATGTCGTTTTAAATTATGTGTTCTGATTTATAAAATACCCTTCCCTACTCTTGTTATGTAACATCTACTTATGTAATTATGAGTTGTATAAGAACACTGCAAATACCGCATGGCATAATCCAGCAACCACAGTTTACATTAATTTATATTTTTCATTTCCACAGTATTGCATAACTGTACTGTACTGCATAAAAATGTAAACAGACAGGGGTATTCACTCACTGTTCCAAACAAGTTTTATTTTCAGAAGTTCATTAAGGCCTGAAATCCTATCAGCTGTCACAGGATATGTATGTATGTATATATGTGTATATATATATATATATATATATATATATATATATATATATATATATATATATATATATATATATTTACACACACACACAGACATTTTCTTGCTGGCTCATTTTTTTTTTCCTGCAATGAATAGTAAAAAACAAAAAAAGCATTTTAGTTTCCCTATATTTTAACATCCACTCACTTGTACCAGGTAAGAGTTATTTAAACAGGGCATTGGAGGCCTTTCCTGTTACTATCTCAAATGAATATTCAATAAAATTTTGGCCAAAGTCTCGGTTATCTTTGGTTATTGCTTCAAAGTAAAATATCTAGTATTTACATAGGATAAAATGGAAATTGTGAGAACAATACATACAAAGGAGGAATGAGATCTAAAAGGCAGCAGGATTTAAATGAGCTATGTAATATTTGAGTGAGAAAGACTGGGTAAATTATAAGTGATGTATAATGCTTGCAACTGGGAGTGTTTCAGTATGGTTTGTGATGTAAAATGCTTGCAACTAGGATTGTGTCGGTGTGGTTCATTTTCATTTATGTAAATGGATTGTCTAAGTGATGGTTTAATAAATATGTTTCTTGTTTAGTAAAAGGCAGGAATTGAATAATTTATGTAATATTGCTTAGGTCATGTGATATGTAGCAATATATGTGAAGAATAATGTTTGTTATGTTAATATAATTTGATTACTTTTATATAAATGTAAATTTGTCTGTCATAAGTGACAATTCAATAATGGTATTTGACAAAAAAAGTAAAATGTCTAATATTTATACTGTGCCATGTATATTACCACTAGACATCTGTTGATGATAAACTGATACACTGCCAATTCTTATATACATTAGCAGAAGAAAAAAAATACTAAACATAGGCAAGCATCTGCATACAGAAAAATGTACATATTGAAACAACCCTTTATGGATGCCACTCCCTTATTGCAAATGTATATTATATTAGAGATATGCACTATTATAATTCTCATCTGTCCCAGGACATTTGGACTGCCCCTGATTTTGCATCAACATCTTGTTCTGTCCCACAAAAGTTGTTGTTTTAGGGTCATTCAGCAAAGTTTAAGGTCATTAAGTATCCATCAGTTAGAGACAATTTACTCTTCAGAAAGTACATATTGATTCAAATCTTTTATTGACATCACTTTGTTAGAGATAAGTGCCAATATTATTAAAATCCACTTCAGCTTGATCCTCTGTCCCTATAGCAATTTATGTTTTCTCCCTAATTCTTTAGTGAGAGTGATTAGGATCATTTCATTAGATGCCTTGTTACCTTACCCACTCTCTTCACAATACTTTCATCTTACTTATGGCAAGAACATTCTCTAGTCCAGCCTTTTTGGGTGTTTCCATTTCTTTACTGGCTTTCTAGAGATCCAGTTTTATTTCTCCAAACATGAGAACATGTTCAAAATAATGAATGTCATATACAGACATGACCCTTTTTTCTCAGAATATACACATTGATATCTTTTTTTTTTTAAGTACAACAGACATATTTGCATCATGACACACTATTTTATCATATAAAATGAACACAACACTATAACGATCTTAATGAGCTCCATCAGTTTTCAACTGAAACACAGATTGTCCTTAATTCAAACTAAGTATCAAATCTATGAAATAATATCCACCATGCATAGTATTTAAAGCAGTGAACTTACCTGACTGGAAAATTGTATAGGTTAATAGGTCAACATGTAGCAGGTTTGCCTTTGATGCTGAAAATTCAGAAGGATGTCATCTCTGTTCCAACCCAAGGCGACTAGATTCATTTTACCATTTCTGATTCTGCTGTGATGCACTGTAGTTTCTTTGCTCCTGAGTGTGCCATCTTAAAAACAAGATATTAAACCATGGCAAAGTGTTTGACTTGTAACTTAGGTGGATGTAATAGTTCCTGTGGTACTTATTTACTTTTTTATTTTATTTTTTTCACTTTGTTGACCAAATTAGTTCCACAAGGCCAATGGCCTCTTTTCACTGAAGACCTGAGGTGTTTATTTTTATACTGAATAGGAGAAAGTTGACTGGGCAATCCCTTGTTCTTTGGAAGAGAGGAAGTGAAGCACTGTTGTTGCTAGGTGAAAATGGTGGGCTGTTACTGCAGTTCTGAAAGTTCCAAGATGGGGGAACAGTACAACAGAGATGGTGAGATGAGCAAGAGGAAACTTTCTGAAGGAAGGAGAAGGAGATAAAATAACTGTTACAGGGTTGGAAATTGGAGGACTGAAGTCACCAGCACTGAAAGACTTGATGACTTTCATAGAGCCACAAAGGAAGGTGATGATGCACAACAGTGTGACCTGATGGAGAGAGTATCACAGGAAGAAGAAAGTGAGAGGTTGAAAACAGAAGTAACAGCTGGTGAATAAAAACATTGAATATATTCTCAGCCTGTGGAGTAGCCAGTTTTAAGGGTTTACCTCTGTAACAAGGCTTTTTGTTGTAAGAAAGAAAAACTTACATAGCTGCAGCAAGAAAAGGAAGAATAGAAGAAGGAACTGAGAAGTGACAAACATTTGTAGTTTCTCACAGACACAGAGAAGTTGACCAGTTGTAAGAACAAAAATTAAAAAGAATTGCGGTGTGAACAGGTATGACATTAATGATTATTATTTTGCGATAGGGTTTAACATTAAAGACATAAGAGCATTACTTTATCTGGGAGATGAACATTTTATGGACGTGATATTGAAAGCTTTAACTTGCTAGAAGAATATATGTCTGAGACTAAAAATATCGGAATAATCTCTCTAGAGACAGCAAATTGTCTCAACTAAGCTTTACGGTACAAGTGAAACTCGACTCGAACAAGAAAAGTAAAAATATATTTAATCACACTCCAAACATATACAAACGGTTAAGCGCTTTCATCTGTGTACTACAGACATCTTCAGAACCATAATACTAACAGCTGATGACATATTTAAAAACTTTTTGGCGCCATTTGATTCAAGCGCTATACTTCTTAGCAGCATTTAAAGTGCTACTATACCTATTTTCAAATAACATCTATTTTTCTAACAAACGTGTTTATATCCACTATAAATACTTTAAAATCAACTTATGCTTTCATTACATGCACAATAATTAACTATTAAAAATGAGACAAATATTGCAATTATAATAACAATTTTGTTGTGCTATAATAACTGTAAAAAAGGTTTTATAGAAATAAAATCATTTATACCAGGAAATTTTGTAGCATTTGTCAACATTTGCCACTGACTTTCTTTCCTACCCAGGTAGGCTTTATAATTACCACCACACGGAGATATATTTACATAATCAATTATGGCAAATTTAAAATTATGTGCATCACCTTTCTCTTTAATATGTCTGAACAATGCATTTTTAGTATCCTTAACCTTAATCTTATACATATGTTCATATATACGTTTTCTAAACTGTTTTTCTGTTTTCCCTATGTAGAAAGCGGTACATACTGTGCATTTAGCGAGATAGACTATGTTCCTACTATTACAGTTTCCCTTTTTAACTTTATATAAGTACTATTGACATCATTTAATCTGCATCCAATTGCTTCATTTATTACACAACACTGTTTACAAGACCCACATTTCTTAGTGTGAGTATTTGTGGACATTTTCCTGAAAATTCATGCCATTCAATAAATTTTTTATAGTAGGAACATATATCTCCATGTGGTGGTAATTCCTGGTATAAATGATTTTATTTCTATAAAACCTTTTTTACAGTCATTATAGCACAACAAAATTGTTATTATAATTGCAATATTTGTCTCATTTTTAATAGCTAATTATTGTGTATGTAATGAAAGCATAAGTTGATTTTAAAGTATTTATAGTGGATATAAACACGTTTGTTAGAAAAATAGATGTTATTTGAAAATAGGTATAGTAGCACTTTAAATGCTGCTAAGAAGTATAGCACTTGAATCAAATTGTGCCAAAAAGTTTTTAAATATGTCATCAGCTGTTAGTATTATGGTTCTGAAGAAGTCTGTAGTACACAGATGAAAGTGCTTAACCGTTTGTATATGTTTGCAGTGTGATTAAATATATTTTTACTTTTCTTGTTCGAGTCAAGTTTCACTTGTACCGTAAAGCTTAGTTGAGACAATTTGTTGTCTCTAGAGAGATTATTCCATTGTTGTTTTGAGACTAAAAATATACAATAGTGCCATAGAAAGATTATATATTTCAGAGCTTGGGACTAGAACTCATAAAGAAAGTAAATGTGCAGTTTATGGCTTCAGATATGGATGATTATAAGTTAAAACTATCCCCGGGATTCAATAAACTCCATATAGACTTCATGCAAAGCCTAAATGGAGTTTACATGTATGCACAGTGCTGCGCGGAGAGCAGCAGTGCTCACTGCATATCATAGTGCGCCCCACATTTAAACATAAATAAGTGAGGTTTTGTGGCTGGCAACAGTGTTGCTAGCCAGGAAACCATGTAAGCAAACAAGGATAGCACTCCTGTTTAAATCAGAGTGGTGACAGTCTGCAGTTTTTTCATGTAATGCCACAATGATCACTAGGGCTTCACAGATAGCTCTCAATCTCTAAGTTTAAGACATCTGGAGAAAGGACAACATAATGGGGGGAGATGACTCGGAAATAGGAACATATTTGCCTTATAGAAATGTGCTAGAATAACCATGGGATGGGTTTGTGTTAACATACATTTCCTGAAGGATTTGAAGTCTGAAACTCAAATATATGTAATGTTGAGTCACATCAGTCCTCAGATCATCCCACTGATATGGCAGAAAGCCACAAATTTGATAAGGAAGACATCTGGACATTCTGTGAAAATCTGGACAATTGAGAGGTATGAATTTTAAGCATATAGTCCAAACACAGTACAGGACAGTGTATATACAGTGCTGGTATTTGTGAAATCCCATTCTGGGGTTCTGTACTGAAGTTGTTTAAATGATCTGTAAGGGTACATGGACTGCCATGTTAAATAAACACTCAGGGGAAGTGTATGTATTGAATAGGGACATGAGGATTGAACACAGGGGAAAAAGGACAGGTGAAACAACCTGATATACACAGATGTGGGCATATCAATGGAAGACAATTGTAGCAACAATACCAGCCACATATCAGTATGGTACAGTAGCGAATGCACAGTGAAAATGTGCATTATGTGACTGTCACACCAGGTGAGAAACCAATGGGGAGGATGTCTATGTGAGATGATCATCCTTGCATGGATAATACAGTGGACATCTATCAGGGATCTGACATGCAATTGGGTTTGGGTGCATATTGTGAAGTTGTGCAAACTGATTTGCTTGAATATGAGTGTAATCTCAACAGAGGTTTCCAGCAAGTGGGGCACAGGTGAAGGCTCATGGGGAACATTAAATGAAGCAACCACAATCATGGACAATATCAAAATAATATCACCAGTAATCCCATGCCTCTGACCTAACATAAGTAATTTAGAGTGATCAGAGATGATTCTGCACAAACAGACTTGTACAACTGTTATGCTATGTCTACAATCAATAAGGATAATCCTGCACACTGTACTGGTGCAACAAATTGATGGGTAGTTGCCCACCATCAAACAGTAATGTTATGGTATGCCACACAAAGAATACCTAGGTATGGCCAAAAAGCTGAGTGACAACTAACTTTGGCAAAGGTGGTACACTTCAGTTGCACATCAGCAGAATATATGTAGGGAAGTACATGAAGCAGAGTGCATTGTACTCAGTTACTGGTGTGATGAAGGCTGGTAACTATGAAGGTATTATGACCTCTGATGTGGAAGTCCTTCACATACTCAGGACTTGTGTTTCATACAAAGGGTATCCAGCAATGCGACCACATGCTGGTTGATGTCCCACTTACCATCTACCCCAGGACAGAGATAACATACCTATTGGTCTGATTAGAGGGTGTGATGTACACATTACACTTGGGTTTTGTGTTTGTTTTCCTGACATAACAAATCCCCTTGTTTGCTTGTCATTGCAGGTGCTGTAATGGCTGTGGCAGTAATCTTTGGTGTGTGCTGATACTGTCTGTATTATACTTATACCACAGTTGGAGTCAATTCTTTCCCAGAGTCTGTAGTCCTTTGGGCAGTTGTTTGGACGCAGAATGTTTATGTCATTTATGATGTCCATTATTTAAATAATGGACATGAAATGGCCTAGCAGACAGCTCTGATGTATAGACCTGATCACTGGACCTGAGATACATTTCAACATAGATAAATATCACGTACATGATCCACTGGTCTACCCACCTGATGATATAGCTGTTTATGACCACATCTCACAGTGCTGATTGAATACCTCAATGTGGATTTGTGTCAAATGATTTGGCCAGGTCATGTGTAACAGGATGATAGTGTTGTCATCATGCATGCCCTCACTGACCTCTTTGAGGGTATCTATCAGATGTAGCAGACATGATGTAACATTAACAACTCATACAGGTCTGTTGCACACAACTGGAATATTACTAGTGTCCATTTAGAAAAGGTCAATGATGACATGTTGGTCTACCTCACAGCTGAAAGGAGTCAGGATGTGTGTATAAATGCATGCATCAGTGATGCCCCCCAATTTAGATGGATGTATGTTGATGTACACCCTTCTACATGAATATAGCCTGTGTGGAGGGTGTGCTAAACTGTGTATTCAACCATATCAGGAAGGTCTATGTGCTGAGTCACAACATACTCAATCTGTGATGCTGTCACAGGCCATTGATTCTATGTGATAGGGCTAGGTGAAGATACTGCCTATCTTGAAGTGGCCTAGGGTTTTACACATTCCCCTATGGCGGTATCATTGACAAACTCTCCTAGCTGGGGATTAACCCTTACATCACTAGATGGGTAACTAATTGGCTCACTGCCAGAACACATACTGTGAAAATTGGTGAATCAACCTGTACCAGTAGAGCTTTCACCAATGGCATACCCCAGGGATATGTGCCCTTTACTGTTTAGAATCTATTTCTTCAGAGTTCAGGCTAAAGTATATTGCCTTTGGCTTACCAAGTTTGCTATTCTTGCATGTTGGGTGCAATCATGGAGTGCACCACTGATGATAACATACAACAGAAGGGGCTTACACAAACAAATGAGTGGTGACAAAGCCAGATGATCTACAACAAATGCAGAAATGTGTCTTTATTTTGTCTTTCTGAAAAGTGGAATTCCACGCTAATTATAGCATTGATGATGGTCCTGCTATGTTGAAACCCAGTGACGCATGCACTGGGAACACATGTAGATAGCAATCTGAACATTGACAACCAAGTGTCCACATTGATATTAAAAGCCATCATATTCAGATCTAAGGAATGTATGAAAGCACTGTACTCAAACCTCATCCGAACACTAATAGAGTATAATGCTCTGTTTTGCATGTACCTCACCAGACACATGCAGCAGCTGGACAGACCACAGGGATTTCTCACCAAGGACACACTTGACCTACAAACCACGTCATGATGTATGTGGAAAGAGTGAAACCCATGCCACCATGATCTGTACTGTATAGGATGAAGTGACTTCTCCCTATCCTCCAGGTCAGTCTCTGATACTGCTCTGGTGAAAATAGGGCATAGCCACAAATCAGATGTAGCTGGTGATATTAGAAGTGCCGGGTGAGAAGAATATGGTAATAACAGTGCCCCACATGCTGATTTAAAAGGATCTGTATAATGTCAAGCAAGAGCACACACACACACACACACACACACACACACACACACACACACACACACACACACACACACACACACACACTTGACTACAGTGAAAACAGAACTCCTACCTATCTAAGTATTCAGAGAACAAAAATCAGTACTTTACACAATTGCCATAGCACAAGTCTGACATTTACAAGACTACAGGTCAACTTATAGTGGATGACATCAGCAGGGCACGTTGGAGAGAATATGTTTGGAGGCCTGCATGAAATGGATGTGCAGGCATGTGCAAATATCAAAATACTATCAATCCATGGGATTGGAGTGGAAACTGTAGGATACATACTTCTGCACTTCTGTCTAGACACACACACACACACACACACACACACACACACACACACACACACACACACACACACACACACACACACACACACACTTACTTTATTACAGTGAG
The DNA here is from genome assembly GCF_019279795.1 of Protopterus annectens. Lineage (NCBI taxonomy): Eukaryota > Metazoa > Chordata > Ceratodontiformes > Protopteridae > Protopterus > Protopterus annectens. The sequence continues at coordinate 1,754,383,423 of NC_056737.1, read as the reverse complement.
AAAAGAACCCCTACCTATCTAAGTACACGGGCTACAGAATTCAGTACTTTATGCAAGCACCAGGGCACAAGTCTGACTTTTACAAGACTGCAGGTCAACTCATAGTATATGAAATCAGCAGGGAATGCTGGAGAGAAAATGTTGGGAAGCCTGCATGAAATGGATGTGTAAGCATGTGCAAGTATCAAAATACTGTCTATCCATGGGATTAAAGCAGTAACTATATGATACACACTTCTGCTCTTCTTTCTAAACACACGCACACACACACACACACACACACACACACACATTATTTTTTTTAATCAGCACCAACTGGTCCTGTCCTTGAGGGACATAGGCAACACCCCAGCAATGAATTTACAATTTTTGGCAATCACTGGGAAATATATCTGTCTACCCAGCATGTTCTGTTTATGTCACAGAATAGGTTGAGATATCTAAAACAAGTTATTTTTGTTCCATTCTATTAGCAGATGTCCAGCATTTCCAGTAGGCCAGGGTCTGAGACAGGACTTTTAGTCTTTCCATGTATGCCATGTTTTGGATGTCCTGGATTCTCCCAGTCACAAACCTCTGTGTTTTCTCCCATTGCTGCAGGTGTATGCTGAGGTACAGGTAGAAGGGAGCACTGTACTCAGTTAATGGTCTGATAAGGGTAGACTACAGCAAAGCTATGACTTCCCTGGTCTTGGATGTGATAGCCTTATTTATGAGGTATGCAATGTAGAATATGTGTTTAACCACTATAGACACATAGTGATTGAAGTCCAGATTGCTATCAGTCTCACAACACTGTATTTGAGCTTAGCGAGATGCTAGGCATATCAAAATAGCAGGTATACTTCATTGCTTAATGGGACAATGAGACATTTTTTTTACTTTATGGTTCAGACCATGAGTCTGGCACCAATCATTTGTCTGTGTCAGCCCCGTTTGTAATATGTTGACATTATTAGGGGACTCTAGATGACTTTGCACAGTTGACAGTCATTTGCAAATTGGTAAACCACAAGCAGCCTACCTTTGCCTGAGCTTAGGATAAATAGTTTCCAAACAGTTGAGTGGCAGCACAGATCCTTGTGGTATTCCACTGGTAAGTGGTCTAATGGTGGGGGTGCAGTCCCCAACTTTGACAGTCTGCTCTGTCAGTGAGTCACTTGGATATCCATCTTGCAATGTATGGGTTATTTCTCATATGGGATATTTTCTCTAGGATACTTAAATGGGGGATAGTGTCAAAGGCCTTGGATAAATCATCAAAGGCAATGTGTCCTGTTATCCTTCATCCATGTCTTTCTGGTCAGTATCAAAGAGGCACACTAGGATTAACAAGCAAGAGCTACCCTTGACAAAACAAAAATGGGTCTGGTCAAGGGTGTTGAAAGTCACTTATGTCTCTGAGGATAAGGTCCATGCTGATTCCTTCCCTAGCCTTGCAGATAGAGTTTTTTAGGCTTACAGGTCAATAGTTCTAGTTCTGCATGTTACCAAATTGATGTGCATTGCATATCATGCAATATTTGATATTAATTTCTTTAGTGTCGATGATATATGTGTGGAAAAAGTTCTGAGACACCAGGTTTGCAGTACTTGGGGAGGTAACACATGGCTGTATTGTAAATATGTGACACTTTGTTAAATAGGGCTTCAGTTTATTATATTTCCACGTGTAATTTCATGTCATAGACAGGAAATGGACAGTAAACAGTGGTAATACATAATAATATATACTTTTCCATAGTGTGGCAAGCAGACAGTTTGCATGCCGGTACTGGCAAAGTGTTTGTGCATGCAAAATACCCATTTCCAATCTTTCCCTGTTTGCACATATTTAAGGAGTGTGCAAATGTGAACCGCATTGGGAAAAGTCTGAGAGCTAGTACTGAATCTATGATAAATACATACACACATGCTGCTTAAGTGACTCTGTGGCAGCAAATGCCACTGAATTTACACATTTCTTTTTGAGAACAGATGATACTAGGTTTGAATCCATGTGTATCCAATATTTTTAAAGACTTTTAAATAAACATTGATAATGCAATGACATGAGTTGTTTACAGTACAAGTGCTGCTATGTGTTGGCATAGTGCAGTGGGGTTAAGCGGCATTGCAAAGAGGTAACTGCAGTATTGTACTGCTGCTCACCATCGGTGCATATTGGTGTGCAATGCCAAACTCCTCTCAAATATAAAGTCCAAAAAGTGAAGGGATCCATTACTTTTTCTGCTTCGTATGTGTGTTGTGTGTGATTCTGTATTATGACTAAATTATAGGTGTTAAATGGGGTAGATAGGAAAGTGGTGAAATGGGGAGCAAGCAGACAGGAGAACAAAGGGAAAGCAGTACAGGAATGTGCAGGAAGGAGACAGGAAAGAACCATAGCTCTCAATTTTTTTAACAGTGTAAACTGAAACTATATGCAGAATATCAACTGAATTTGGACTGTAACACCCACAAATGGGTGACAACAATGCAATCATGTTATACAGTTAGGTAAACTGAATCAAGTGTGCCAGGAAGACACATGTGTAAAATGGAAAGCTTTGTATGGGATGATTTATTTGTGGGACAGGTGCCCATTTTTTATTTTTAATTCAGTAAAAGTGGACAGCTGGGAAAGCAACATAGGTATGTCTGGGTCAGGTAAATTAGGTAGGTGAGGAAGCAAATGCAAACATAGAAGACAAACAAGACAAGAGACAGGGGTGATGATGAACACAAAAGGTTGGTGACACCATGATTGGAGTTTGGGAGTGCAGAACACAGGTTCATGCCCATCAGGCTTGGAGGCAGTGAGAATCGAGTCCTCACCCACTGTACTGTCATCACTGTCCCCTTAGTCCACTGGTGAATGGAGTACTTGATGTCTCCTCCTCCTCCTATGGAGCATGAGGGAGGACAGCCTCTCCATCTGGGATAGGCATACACCAATGGTGTGGCACATGACCCTTTGCACCATCCTCAGCAACTCCCTGTGGGTGATGAAATCACCACCTCTGCCACTGCTCCCAGAGGGTACCACTGCACCAGCTTCCAGGGCAGTACTACCTGAGAGAACAGGTAGTGCAGGGGCAGCTGAGGCAGTGATGACAGGTTGGCTCCCAGATGTGCTGGGCATTAGTGCTTGAGCTGGTGGAGGGGGGGCAGGCTGTTTCACTGGGGCTGCCCTACCTCCCTGTGCTGTGAAGCATTTAATGATGTACACATGGATGACATGGAGACATTTTTATGCCACATAATAGAAAATAAAGGAGAGATAAGGGTTGGGGTGAGAGAAAAACAGAGATACAATTAGTACCATCATATGTGACATACAATGCATTAATACAATTATGCAACTCTTTTATCTGAAGTATTACATTTAAGTATATGTCTTAACAGATACACATTATACTACATATTGCTGAAAGCAATCCTTGAAATGTGCATTTATTTCACATATGCATGTTCTAATTATACTGATTACAGTTTACAGCAGGGCATATGTGCCACTGGTATTGATTTTTTAATTTAATGCAAATATTATTGAAGAAATAACAGTATTGTATAGATGTGAATTGTGGTATTGGCACCCACAATCTTTGAATACAGTCTAATATTGGACTCTTACAAATGGTTTGTGCTACAGACTAATGCATGCATACTTGATTTTATAGTTGGGATATGCATGCTCTATTTGATACAACTCTATGAAAGAGCAAAAAAGCTATTGTTAACTTTTAATGCTGCAATAACACTACTCTTCCACTGCATCCTCAACTGTGAGTTAAACCAACATGTCATTATGGACATTTTCTAAATAGGCACTAGTAATATCCCAGCTGTGTGCAACAGACCTATGTGAGATTTTAATGCTACAATGCGTCTGTTACATCTGATAGATGTCTTCAAGAGGTCATTGAGGACATGCATGATGACAACACTATCATCCTGTTGAACTTGACCAGCCCAAAGCATTTGACACAAATGCACACTGAGGTATTCAATCAACACTGTCGGATGTGGCCATAAACCCCTATATCACCAAGTGGGTAGACCAGTGGATCATGTACATGGCATCTAACTATATTGAAATGTGTGAAGTGACCTATATCTCAGGTCCAGTGATCAGGCCTGTACATCCCTTTCATGTCCATTATTTAAGTAATGGACATAATAGATGACATAAACATCCTGTGTCCAAGCAGCTGTCTGAAGGACTACAGACTGTGGGCAATCATTGACTCCAACTGTGAAATTAGTATAGTACAGACAGTATCAGCATACACCAAAGATTCCTGCCACAGCCATGACAACACCTACAATGACAAGAAAACATGGGGGAATTTGTTATGTTAGGAAAACAAATACACACACCAAGTATAATGTGGACATTGCACCCTATAATCAGACCAATAGGTATGTTACCTGTGTCCTGTGGTAGATGTAAGTGGAACATCTACCAGCATGTGGTCACAATGCTGACTACTGATTGTATGTGACACAAGTGCTGAGTATGTGAATGACATCCACGCCAGAGGCCATAATACCTCCATAGTTCCCAGCCTTCATCACGCCAGTAACTGAGTACAATGCACCCTTTTTCATGTACCTCCCTACACATATTCCACTGATATGTAACTGAAGTGCACCACCTTTGTCACAGTGAGCTGTCATACAGTTTACTGGCCATACTTAGGTATTATTTTTGTGGAATAAACATTACTGTCAGATGGTGCAGAACTTGCATCAAGTTGTTATATTAGATTCATTTGTGCTGCCTGTTCTGGTGATGCACACAGTATATACATAGGTGTTTGCCAACATTAATGGCACAAAAAACATTCATGACAGTGTGGATTGTGCTATTTATCTATCTATCTATCTATATATATATATATATGTATATATATATATATATGTATATATGCTATGCACACCTGTCAACTAGCCTGTATTGATTATAATGTTGAATACAAGTACAGGAGTGTCCCTTCTAACACCTTCAGTAGATTTTACAGTGTCAGGACAATGTGTGTGATTACCCTTATAGGCCGTGGGTGTATCATAATAGTTGTACAAGTGTGTTTGTGCAGAATCATCTCTGATCACACTTAATCACTTATGTTATGTCAGAGGCATGGGATTACTGGTGGCATTCTTCTGATATTGCCCATGATTGTAGTTGCTTCTTTTAATGTTGTCCATGAATGTGTACCAGTGTCCCACTTGCTGGAGACCTCTGCTGAGATTAAATGCATATTCAGGCAGATCAGTTTGCACAGCTCCACAATATGCACTTTACCCCAATTGTATGTCAGATCCCTGATAGATGTCTTCTGCATTATTCATCTAAGGATGATTATCTCACACAGACATCCCTCTATTTTTGTCACCTTGTGTGAAATCACATAATACACATTGTCACTGTACATTCCCTTCTGTATCATACTGATTTGTGATTGGTGCAGCTGCTACAACTGTCTTCCATTGAAATGCCCTCATCTGCTGTACATTAGGTTGTTTCACTTGTCCTCTTTCCTTGTGTTCATTCCTACAATTCATCTGTGTGTCCCTAGTCAATATACACATTTCCCCTGAGTGTTTATTATACATGGCAGTCCATGTACATTTACAGATCATTTAGATAACTTCAATACAGAATGCCAGGAATGGGATTTTGCAATACTCTGCACTGCAGATACACTGTCCTGTACCATGTCTGGACCACATACTTAACATTCATACTTCTCAAGTGTCCTAATTTTCACAGAATGTCCAGATATGTTCCTTATAATAGTTGTGGTATTCTGTTATATCACTGGGATGATCTCAGGACTGATGTGACTCAATAATTATATACATTTGGGTTTCAGACTTCAAACAGGAATCTTAACATAAACCCCTGGTTGTTCTAGCAGATTTCTATAGGGCAAATATGCCAAATATGTCCTGCTTTCTGGGTCATTGTCCCCCCATTATGTTGGCCTTTGTCCAGATGTCTTGCACTAAGAGATAGAGAGCTATCTGTGAAGCCCTGGTGATCATTGTGGCATTCTGTGCAAAAGTATGGACCTTCAGTGCTCTGATTTAAACAGGAGTTTACAAAGTTTCCTGGACAGAAACACTGTTGCCAGCCACAGAATCTTGCTTATTTACATTTAAACATGGTGCATTGCATAAATATGCAATGAGCGCTGCTGCTCACTGAACATTACTGCACACACATGTAAACTCACCTGAACCCTACATGGAGATTATTGAATCCTGGGGTATATTTAGAAGTTTAAAGAAGAATAAAGTAAATAAGATAAAATATAAATACATTTAACAGAAATATTAGAAGTGATAGTACAAGGGGTGACAAAATAAGAAAAACAGAAAATCAAATGTATGAAAAAAAAAGAAAAAAAAAGAAAAGAGAAAAAGTAACAATAATGTTACATAGGCAAAGACTTTTTCTTAAAGGAAAAAAAAGAAGATTTCTCCTTATTTAGGAAATGAAGGAAATGAAGTAAAAATGAGAGTAGAAAGGATGGATGCTATCTTAGATGATAGAGGAGGCATAAAATAAAAACAAAAGATGTTATGGAGTTGATAAAAAATATTGTAGAGAAACTGCATGACAGAGGGGGAAATAGAGGGAAAAAATGGAAAGTGAAAAAAAATCTGAAAAGGTGAAAAATGTTTTAGAAAATGATATGACAAAAGAAGAAACAGAGAAGGTGATAAAAGAATCTAAGAATGGATCAGGACCAGGATTATATGGCATAAGTTGTAAGAATTATAAGCAAATTAATAAAGATGAAAAAGAAGTTTAAAATTTTCAAATGACGGATGAAAGATGAGATAATGGAATAAGAAATGTGTGATGGAGTGACAAATGTATATGGAAAAAGAAAAGGGATAACACTTTGGAGGCCTTTATAACTAGTGAATACAGATTATAAAATATTTACGAAAATACTACACAAAGGGTGGAACAAGTACTGGATGAGGTGCAAGAACAAGATCTGTGGTATAAAAGGAAGAGTGATGAAAGAAATGCTAGTTTTAACAAAAGACGTAGTAGTGATGATACTGAAAGAAACTAAAGAAGTAAGTCATCATGTGATGTAACTATAACCTTTGATAAAGTGAGACATGAAGCAATGCAGCAGATTGTAGAGGCATATGGTATGAGAAAAAAATATTAATGTAATAAATCTTATGGAAATTCACAGACACAAGTTATGAAAAAGAGAGTGATTGGAAAAATAAGTATTAAGAGAGTGGTAAAACAGGGATACCCAGAAAGTATGTGCTTATTTGTATTAGTAATGTATGCAGTAGTACATACATGTATGTATTAAATGAGACGCACAAGAAAAGAGATGGAAAAAATGTTATAGTACCAATATAAAATCGAAATGAACAAAGGTCGACACAGCAACAACACAAACTGGATAAGAGCACACCCGGAGGTTGTTGTTGTTGTGTCTTTCGGCTTTTCTTGGTTACGGGTCGCCACAGCGGAACTCCGGTCCACTAATGATTGGCAGTAGATTTTTACATGCCGAATTGCCAGCCCTGATGCACAACCTGCAACGAAGGTACACCCATTCATGCATGTCTCCACACAGAAGACGCTCTAGCTGAGAATCGAGCAGGACAACGTCTTACTGTGAGGCGACAACACTACCACAGCACCACCACTGCAGAACACAGCCAGAGGTAATGAATCCAATAAAAGTTTTAATAAACTCCAAACAGCACAAAAGGTAATGTAAAGTGCTTTTCGTCTAGTCGATTCACCAGACTTCCTGAGACAAACTCATACAAAACAAGCATCAAGTTTAAATTAAAAACTTTTCCCTCCAAAACTACATTAGTCTATCAAACACATTGTTCAATCGACCAGACGAAAAGTGCTTTACATTACCTTTTGTGCTGTTTGGAGTTTATTAAAACTTTTATTGGATTCATTACCTCTGGGTGTGTTCTTATCCAGATAGTACCAATATGCATAACATCTGCAGATGATTTAGTTCTAATAACAAAGTTTGGATAAGTGAGGTTGTGATAAGGTTCAGAAAATTCTTAACTGCTGTTAACAATAAAGTGTAAGTGATGTGGAGAGTTAAAAAAATAAATAAATGGAATGTATTTCACAAGAAATGTGATAAAGATTTTGTAAATGGCTTTCGATGAATATAAAATGTAATAAGTCAATGTAGAATGATATTGGAATAAAAACTGGTTAGTTTGGCGAAAAATTGTTTTATTTATAATTTCAGAAAAAGACATATATGCTGAACACTTACGTATTAAGAAAAATGACATATTAAGGGAATATGTATGTTTTCCAATCAAATGGTAAAGGAGTTAACAGAGTTTTTTTCACTTCTTTTGAGGCTCAAAGCTAAACCTAGTGAGAAGAGGGATAATTTATAATAAAAAAAAGAAGCGGGTTTGAATTTTAAAAATCCAGCAGTGCATTTATCATATATGCATTTACTTTATGTAACGAGAAAGGCAAAAGAAAGACAAAAAGCTAAGAGTAAGATGTTATATGAAAATATAAAAGAAATATGGGAAAAAAAAAACAGGGAAAAGGAATATAAAAAAAGGACTGGATGGAAGAAAAACAGTGTAAGAAAAACATTTTGGAGAAGTTTAAAAATGGATATAGATGAATAGGATTAAAATGTATAAATATGAATATGATGGTTTATTATCAAAAAGTTGAAAGTAAAAAAAAAAATCTGTTGACTTGATCGAACTAACTTTCCGAATTTGGCAATGTCACTTTTACAGATTGTTAAAAATCATCACCTCAGTTTCAGAAGCTGCTGTATGAATTGTATGTCTACAGCACAAGTTTTAACAGTTTTGCAGGAGCAAGCCCCCACCTGCACTCCCCTCACCCCCTGCAAATTATGTATTCCAACTCCAAGTAGATTTTTATTTTCAACTTTCTATTTTTTGATAGTAAATTTATATATATATATATATATATATATATATATATATATATATATATATATATTTATATGTCTATGGGGCCCCTTCACATGATCGACATTTCAGAATGTCGAATACCATATGGCTGAGACCATAGGATCGACATTCGAAATGCTGACCATGCGGAACCTGCATCTCTGTACAGTGCGGAATGGAAAGATTTCTATCATCGCACTGTAGTGCGATCTTGGAGTTGGAATATTCAAGTTCTGGGGAGTGTGGGGGGCAGATCCCCCTAGGGGGTGCAGGGGGCGTAGCCCCCCTTTTAGCAGTGTGAAGTTAAGTTTTTGTTGTGTTTTTTTTTTTTATTCATTGGTCGACATTTCGAATGTCGATCATATGGTCTTGGCCATATGGTCTTTGACATTCTGAAATGATGACCATATGAAGTAGATCCATATATATATATATATATATATATATATATATATAGTGTTTATGATATATATATATATATATATATATATATGTATATAGTGTTTATGAAGGGACACCACTCTAACTCAGCTTTAGTACACAAAGCACTTCATGGGCTTTACATCTTACATCAAAAAACAGAAATGCTTTGTTTTCTTTACAATATAGAAATGCAAGTTTTTAGTCTTTAGAATCATTTTAACTCTTCTACAATCCATATATCTGATTTTCCTTCTTCAGTATGGTTTCATATCTGGAAAATTTGACATCTGGACTTCTTTTCTGAGACTCTTCTGATCTAAGACAATGTGACCTCATGAGTCACTCTTTGCATCACTTGACTGTCACAGTTTTCAGACTCTCTCTTTCCAAGCAAAAGTAATATGTTTTGACATCTATGTTATTTATTTATTATTTTTTTTTTGGAATTTGTTTTTCAAAGAATTTGTCTTACAGAAATGCTTGAAAGTTTTTATTTATTTATTTATTTAGTTAGCATTTGTTAACTGTGGAAATCTGACTTGGGGCAAAGCCATTTTTCATCTGAGGCCTGGGGAGAAATGCTCCAGATGCATGTCTCTGTAATGTTGGAGGAAACCGGAGTACCCAGAGGAAACCCAAATGAATGCAGGGAGGACATGCAGACTCTACACAGAAGGCACTCCAGCTGAGAATTGAACCAGAGAACCTCTTGTTGTGAGATGACTATGCTACTGCCGCACCACTGTGCTATCCAAACTGAGAGCACATGAGGTTCCACTGAGATTATTCCACTAAAGTTATATTATACACCTTACCATATTCTCCATAAACTAGGAACTGCCAGAACCGCTGGGTACCTAAGAAACATTTTGAAGACAATAAAAAATCTCCAAAATAGCATAAAACACTTTTATTATGCTTTCATCAAACATACTTCTTCAGAATAAAATCACAAGTAAATTTTCTTTACTTTTATACAAAAAGACTTAATCAAACAATTAACTAATTAACAACAATTACCTAATTAAAAATCTAAAATCCTGAAAGATATAAATGCTGATACCATTCATTTCAATACAGTTAGTAAGGTTTTAACTGCAATGAACTTTGCTGTTCCAGTTTACTATATGCCATCATACATCCATTGCACATCAACATTTAGGAATAATGCCCTTTATTTATATTTTAAGGATCATTAAAAATGCAAATCCTAATCTTTTTAATAGTAGTGATTGTACCGTTCACCCAATCTGTTAGCAGTAAGTACCTTATAATGACCCCCCGGCTCTCCATTTTCTTCAGATCCTGTTCATTTCTTAGTGTTACAGATATTTTTTCTATGAGCATGCTTGCAGTCCTGCCCTGCTGTAAGTTTGAATTATAAGTGTGTGAGTAGTCTGGCCTCTGTGTTAGGCTCTCGCCCTCTTGAGAATCTGTTTTTCATATTTCATAGTTTCATATCACTCTCTGAATTTTTGTTTCATTTTTTTTCCTTATGATTTGACTCAAATTATATTTTATATACCTTAACATCACTTATTTCTTTTAACTGTGCACCAATAATTTCACTGCACATATCCATAGCTTTTGACTATGCCATTTCTGTTTCTAATGTCCTGCTCCTTGCTGCATCATTTCTTACATAACAAATTATTCTGTCTCTATTCAATGAATTATGCACCTCAGCAAAATGAGTCTTTGTCTCAAATTTTTTCCTCCTTGACATAAGCATTTGTAACTGTTGTTGGACGTTATGGTACAGTAAGTAACAAATGTCTTAATAAATGTCAAACTGTCACTTGGCTGGTAGTAATTATTGATTTATTTTCTGCAAGTGATGTGAGTCTGTCTTTTTCCCCTACAAGAAAAGTAAAAAAGTAGGTAACATAACGGCTTATTCCCCAGCAACATATTGGTACAGAGCATACTGTATCTCTTCAAGTGTTTCACTTGTAATGAAGAATAAATCAATTTTCTGGACCCAAATATTCCTGTTTTTAACCAAATTTCTGGATTTAAAACTTCTAAGATCACTTCAATCAGTTTATAGGTGTATACATTCGCTAACTTTTTAAACCACCATTAAATTTTTTAAAACTTTCTGAAATATGGTACTTGTATTTCACTATAATTACTACAACTGTTATTGTTTTATCTGATTATTTCACTATGTATATAATGTAGTTATATGTATTTCTTTTGCATTGCCAATGGCTAGATGAAAAGAGTCCATTGCAACAAACTACCTACCTTATTAACAAATGTATTAACACATGTAAAAGAATATGCCCTGGATGTACTATTCTTCCATGCAGGACTAGCTTAGTTCTGCACGAAAGTGGCCATTTAGGAGCAGGACGGCAGAACACCATGCATATTAATGAAGGCGCACTGCCTGAGCTCCTAATCTTACACAGATCATGTAAGTGTGCAGGGGGCTTGTCTGAGAGCAGAGCTCTCAGACTATACATGCCCCCACAATGAAGAACAGCAGAAAGGCCAAAGAAATGAGTGAGACAGCTCATAGGTGTCCGCATATCCCCAGCAACATCCACCCACGTGTACAACTGCAATAGTAAATACAAATAAAATGAACAAACCCTTTTCTTTATTAAGAAACCGATTAAACCTAACTGTAGGTTCACGGGTGTGCTTATTGCTTAGCTACAGTTAATGCAGCTTAAATGGCTGAAGAGGATAACAAGGAAGATATATGCAATGGAAGCAGTATAGCAGTAATGTAGTGGGCAGAACATTCGCCTTACAAACAGGCATTCCCCGTTCGAGTCTCACTGCAGCACATTCCATTTTCCATGTGAAATCTTTATGAACATTGTTTTGTTGCATAACTTACTAAATAGCATATATTTATGAACTGGAGTACTGCATTAAATGCACGTGAGGTGTCAGTGTCATAATTTTGCAAACTCCCCAGATAAGCACATGTGCCCCATACAGTAGATGTACACAGGAATCATAGATACAAATGGAAGGTAAAATATGTAATGAATGACAACTCCATACAGCTTCCAAATCCCCCATCTTCCCAAGAACCATTTGATATTACTGTCTAAATCAGTGCAATTGTAAGTGGGAGTAAACACTAGTAAGCAAGTGTAAGCACCAATTAGCAGTAGTAAGCATATTTAAGCACTAGTAAGAGAGTTAAAGCCTGTTTGCATGGGTTAAGCAATGCGCACACAGGTTAAGCAATTTAGAAGCTAACTCTCTGTAAGCATATTTAACTGAAGATTAGTATTGCTTACCCTCATGCAAATCCATGCAAACCCACTTACAACTTCTCAAAAGTGCCTTAATCACTCTGTATCCAATGGCCCATGTTCTTCCCATCAACAAAATAAAAAGTCTGTCAGGTTTTGAACCCAGCAGAACCTGTGAAAGGAATCAGTATACAGTCATATGTTCCATAACCCACTACATAACATAAATATGTGAAGTGGAGTACAGCAGTAAGACCAGATGTGAGGTGTAAGTGTAATAGAGTGTTTGAAGTCCCTAATAAAACACAAGGACCTCATACAGTGTATGTACACATGAATCATGGATACCAGGCATATATATAAGATGTAATGAATAATAAATCAATGCCAAAAAGAAAATATAATACAAAGTCTAATGTAAGCAATGCTAAGCATTGCACAGGCCAGTTTAGGAGGTGTCAGCAATGTGTAGGCCAGCTAACTCAATGTTCCCAGTGTTAGGCGAGCAGGTTTGCCCATAGCCTAGCCTTTTCAAAACTGGCCAATCACAGAAAAATACAGGAAATTGGCCCTGCTTAAATCCAACAGGTGGGAATACATCTCATAACTGGTTGTAGCTTCCACTTGCAGGCACAATGGCAGTTAGGGGAGAAGGTGTGCGCTTCCAGGCACAGTGCTGGTACATCCAGGAGTCCAGAGTCATGGCAGGAATCCTTATCAAAGAACATGAGTAGAGACTGCTGCAGGGCCAGTACCAGGGTTCCCAATATAAGGCGGAAGCCTGGGACCATCTCGCCCATGACCTCACCAGTGCCACTGGCATACCCCGAACTGGTGAGCAGGTCAGGCATCACTATGCCGACCTGAAGTGGCGTAATGGGGACCTCTTGGAGCAGTGGATCCAAGAGGCTAGAATGGCAGGGGCTGTCCCAGCTGTGTGTAATTATCACTCCACTGCATGTGTAATAAATGCCAGCTCATGTATATTATGGGTAGGTAAGGCTAAATATTCCTTTTATGTCCTCCACAGCTGCAAGTAAGTGGACTGTGAACCAGGAGGCCCATGGAAGTCACCTGGAGAGGTTGCGACGCAAGGCAGGTCAGTAATACTCTTGCATGTACTGTCACAGGAAATAAATCTAAAAGTATTAGTAAATTAATTGCCTGTATAAAACCTGTATTGTGTAAGGCAAGTACTGCATACAGCAGAGAATATGGCAGGAAGAGTCTCATATAGTTTGCATGTAAATAAAAATGTAATAGACGACAATAAAGGTCTAACTGCTGGACTGCATGTGTATACTCTGGTATCATATGGTAATGTAGATTTGCAATCACGTAATAGTACTGGTGTATTAAGCTCTGTTACCCACACTGCACCATAAATATAATGTGTAGGAATGCCTATATATGGCTGGTGTAATCCCCAGAGGCCATTTAGTACAACTGAGAGACACATAGACAGAAAACAGGGAAAAGGCAAGCAACAAAACCTGAATAGCACATACAGCTAAGATGTAAACTGTTGTATTTTTAGCACACATAGCCACGGTTCAAATCCTGGCAGTGCTAGTAGTCTGCATACAGAATCATACCCCGCAACTGTACAGAATGTCCAGTAAAGTGGCCCATATTTGTTGCCTGTCAACCTGTCCCCCTGGCAAATCAGTGGGATGATCCCAGATGTATAGGCAGCAAACAGGAAATAAAACTGATTGACACTTCTATGAGAACAAAGCTGGCACACTAGCAACTCCCCAAAATCTTATGAGAGTAAGAAGCCATTTTTTTCCCATTTACACCCCCATGTTGTCAATATGTGGCCAGAGTGTGTACAGTAACAGAGTGAGATGGATGTGCATAATAGTAATGTGGAATCTGGTATTGTGTGTGGCAACCTTCAGGTAGTGTTAACAAACATTCCTCCCATAGGTCTGTCAGATACTAACTCTGTGCCCAGAAATACAAGAATGATACCCTGTACTGGTACTGTTTACTTTGGTATTGTATGGCATTGTGACTGATGCAGTTGCTCTGAATAATAAGGTATTACTCATCACTGTCACCCACACTGTCCTACAAAATATAACTGTCTAGGAAAACCTGTATAAGAGTGTTGTAATACATGGTCAGAATGCAAAACCTCAGGAGAATTATAAGACAGGAGGCAGATAGGAGCTATACAGCATTATCTATATAGCACACACAACTCTGATGGACAGTGTGTGAGTTGTAGCAGACACAGCTATGGTCTAAATCCTGGGAGTGGAAGTAGGCTGCATACAGAATCATACCCCACAACTGTACAGATAAGATCAGAATGTCCAGTATATGGGCCCATATCTGCTGCCTGTCACCCTGTCCCCTTGGGAAGTCTGTAGGATGATCCCAGATATTTAGGCAGCAAACAGGGAATACAACTGATTGTCACACATCTATGAGAACAAACCTGTCACTCTAGCAGCTCCCGAAACTGTTATGAGAGTAATAAGCCAAGTATGTCCTATCTACACCCCCATGTTGTCACACTGTGAACAGAGTGTGTACAGTAACAGAGTGAGATGTATGTGCATAATACTAATGTGTAATCTGGAACTTTGTGTGGCAACACTCAGGTAGTGCTAACAAACATTGCTCCCACAGGTACATTGGGTACAAACACTGTGCCGAGAAATAAGTGAGTGTTGCAGTTGCTCTGAATAATAAAGTATCACTGATCACTGTCACCCACACTGTGCTGCATAATATAACTGTGTAGGAAAGCATGTATATGTGTGTGGTAAGTCACTAAAGGTTGAAGAGGGCAATAGTCTATATATGTCCCAATTCACCTGCATGTGGTCAAGACATGGCCAGAGTCTGTGCAGAAAGAGATGGACAGCTATGTACACAACATCAACCCAGGATATGGGAGTATGTGTAGAAATAGTTAGTGTTAACAAACATTTACTCCACAGGTATACCAGGTAAGAGGTGTATACTGCAGGTAAAACCAGTTCCTGTATAATGATGAAGACAGCCATATCACTGTCCAAACTAAGGCTATAGGTTAGTGTAGTAATATTTGTAAGGTACAGATAACAGCACTGACTAGGAAAGTAATGTGGACTACAGGAATATACTAGTTGTTAATTGACATCTTTCTCTCACCCCCACCATATCTCCAACAATAAACTACATACCCACCTCAACCAGTATGTAATGACTCCACTGTTCTGATTATGTCCTATTGGTTGATAAATATTTAAAATTGTTCCTATGCATGTGCTATATTGAAGTATTCCAACATTGGTGGCATGGTGCCATCAATGTAACTGCATGCTCTTGTTATTACCACCGTGGTCCCATATATGCATGTTTTCCATTTGCTATGCAACTATTCTGTATCTGGTGTCTGGGTTAACGGAAATATCTATGAATGCTGTTATACCTAACCCTGGAATGTGCTGACTATTACTAACCCACATATGATGATAAAATCTAAACACTATATCACGTTTGGGAAGGCCGATCCCAGTGGACCCACCTGTCACACCTCAGCTGGCCTTGGCACCAGGCACCAGCATAGCTGGGGCCCAACCTGGGACCTCCTCGTCCGTTGGTCCTGCACCACCTTTGGGAGTGGGCGAGGACAGGAACCTGTCTTCTGTCGCCAGGTCCAGGTCGTGGTGTATAGTGAGCTCAACCAGCAGTTTGGTGATCTGCTATCCCAGCTCAAGGGCTGTGTGTCACGACTAAAGGGTCAGCCTGACTCTATGACTCAGCCCCCAGCACAGCCACTTTCGGGACTGTGAAGGTGCAGTGACTGCCCATGGCTGGGGACCTTAGTCCCACTGTTTCCACTAGGGGACTCATGGGCTTCTGATTTCCCAACACCCCTCCCCATCAAGGTGTTTACCCCCCCACATGTGATATACTGCCCCTGTATGCGTCTTGTGTGTCTTGTCTGTTAACCTACCCAACCTACCTCCCCAAATATACATACTATCCCTCCCCAACATCCCACTCTCACCTGAAAAAAAAAGGAGCAATCTGTTCCCAAAAATATATCTCGCCCAATACATAGCTGTCCATTTCACACACGTGTTCACTGGACACATGTAATCTGGTCTAATTGGCATCACAACTTATTATTGTTGTCCTCACTCCTCCCCCAGGGGTTTGAGTGTCCAAATCTACCTGCAAATTCAGTGTATATGCACAGCTGTTGCTGTAGAAGAAATGGGCAGCTTTGGACCTTCCCTACACCCTTCCTGCACATCCCTAGCTATTTTCCCTACTGTCTTTCCTTCTTTGTGCCCCTTTTTCACCACTTTCCTATCAACCCTTTTTTCTTTTCTTTTAAAGAAATTAGTGCAGGGGTAAGCATGAGTAAGCACTTTTAATCAGTAGTAAGCAGGTTTAAGCCTGTGTGCATGGGGGTAAGCAATGCCTACACAGGTTAAGCAATTTAGAATCTAACTGAGTATAAGAAACTGTAACCAGAAGTTAGCGTTGCTTACCTCCACGCAAACTCAAAAAACTCCAGCTTTACTCCATAGCATATTGCCTACTCCGAGGTGATCTCTGCCAAACATATAAAGCTATGTCAAGCACAGAGCTGTTGGACATGCTACACCTAAAGAAATCCCAATCCCTCCGAGCTACATGCTCTAGGGACCTAAACCTTGTCACCACAATAAACAGGACATGCTGGAGGGATAGATTCCTGTCCCAGAGACTTGTCATACTCTGGAACAGGCTACCCATCTATATCAAGCAAAGTTCTTCATTAGCACTCTTCAAGAAAAATCTTGATGAGTGGATGGGAAATAGGAAATACACCACGGGGATTACTTCTGTGTCTCTGCTTGACAGTGGCAGAGGAAAATAACTTTCTTGGGTAGCGTAAGCCAGGGAACCTTGTTGGCTAGGCTTATGTAGGCCCTCGGGCTGATAGCCTAGTACCTACCTATGAACCTATGAACCCGTGCAAACTCGCTTACAACTGCTTAAAAGTGCCTTATTCACTCTGCATCCAATGGCCCTTGTTCTGCCCCGCAACAAAATAAACAGCCTCTGCAAGGCTCGAACCCAGTAACTTACACACCATAGCCAAAATGATTTGCCACTAAGCCATGTCAGATATACATAACCCTGCTGTTTTCACAAACATTTCATCCAGCCCAGTCATTCAACAGTACAGGGAATGTATTCCAACATGTAGATGTATGTGTGTGTGTGTGTGTGTGTGTGTGTGTGTGTGTGTGTGTGTGTGTGTGTAGATATATATATATATATATATATATATATATATATATATATATATATATATATATATATATATATATATATATATATATATATATATATATATATATATATATATATATATATATATATATATATATATATATATATATATATATATATATATATATATATATATATATATATATATATATATATATATATATATATATATATATATATAAACATATATACATACATATGCATGCATTTATAGATATATAGATATAGATATATATATATATATATATATATATATATATATATATATATATATATATATATATATATACAGCAAGCTATATATATGTAAGCAGATATATATATCTATATAAGTGTATACAGACATACATCTGTAGATAACAATGAGAACATAACAAAAACATATATGTCCACATGCACCATTAGTGGGGTTGAGAGGCCCCAAACAACATACGTCTTGTACGAATAGGTATCCCCCCCACAGCCAAAGGATGTTAACAGTACTCCATCCCACCTGGTATGATGTCAGGCTGGTATCAGTAACATATCATGCAGTACAGTCTGGCTCCCATAAGGAATGTACAATGTGGAAGCAATCAACATCCTTAGAATACATATACACAGACACATATATGCAGATACAGATATATATATATATATATATATATATATATATATATATATATATATATGTAACTGCACATGCACATGCAGAGATATGTATATACATATGTAGAAGGTGCAAACAATGGAACAGCCACTATGCCTTACTAACTTAACACTGTATGAGCCACCCACACAAATGACAATTGTTGCCTGCAACATATACCCACAGAGAGGTCAAAGGATATAACACCACACGCAGCTGTGCATACATGAAAAAGCTTTATTTGTGTACTATTACCATTGTATATGCCATGTCATATAGTTGTTTAGACACTGACATCCATATAAACAGAGTAATGCAACTGTGAAACAGTTATACTAATACAGTAGTCTGGAAATGTTTACAAATGTTGCTGTCCAGGCCGAGGCCTTCAAATAGTACAATAGTAAAAACAGACTGGGCCACAGTATACCAAACAATCAACAGTAAGTAATGCAGATGTATAGCTCAGCAGCCTCTATATACACCCTGTACACAATCCCTAGGGGGTAAATACCTAAGTTGATACAATGGGATGCGACTGTTATATAACAAGGCATAACTGACGCCATCACAAGCACACTGACAAACAGAACAGTCTGTATGGCAGGAGGCAGTAGGCTTGCATTTACCCAAGGTGGATTGTATGATACTTACATCCAGATACCTTAAGGCAGCCTACCCCTGATACCCCCACATGTTGTAACAGCCTAGGTTAGTTATGGTGCATCCCCCCCAGACTCAATAATACAGGCCATATACCACTGTTACATACACTGGCCTCTGGACTGCATAAGGGCACACATGTATTGTGTAGGTGAAGCCCACACATATATGGCCCCACCCCCACCGTATGTGTGGGGGACACAACAGCAGTGGATTGATGGCAGGAATGGCAGCATGACATACTCATAGCCCACTACAGAACAACCCCTGACAGCATGTCATATGTGCAAAGCCTGGTATGTAGGTGGAGGACAAAGGCTGGAACACAGGCCCATATGTGGAAAACTGTTGCAATACACTAAGCAAGTTACTGGTGTTACAGGATAGACTGCAACATACCCTTAGTCAGGAATATGAAGTTAGAAACATAAATGGATGTAGCCATGTACTGATAGCATTCAACACACACAATGCCAGTGAAATATCTGACACAAGACCTGTGTGGTGGACAGACAAAACATAATATGCACACCTCTGGCCATCAAGAGGATAGGCCCCCAGCTGAGAGCTATGCAGACAGACTGCATTCCAAGTTAAACTGGTAAGTACACACAAACCCTGTATCACCAGTGCTATACAATGCATACAACAACTCTAAACACACTCTGTCTGTATTTCTGGAACTTTCTACAAATGTGTAGCTGCCCTGAGTGTGCAGGTTCTCCTGTAAGAGGTATTGCTACCTGCTGTCTGTAACACTGATGCCCACACACAGGAAGGATGTCCATCACACAGGAAAAGTAAAGGGGCCACGCCCACATGATGTAGGGATTTATAGTAGGTGGTTGCCATGATAGTAGTAATTGGAAGTACTACACAGCAAGCTGCATGCAGGTAGCAAGTGGAGGACACTGATTGGTGAGGAGGCCATCACCTGATCATGTGCATCACCTACAAAAGCCATGCTGCAATCAATTCAAAGCAGCTCAATCTATTTACTGGAGAGAGACAGAGAGAGAGAGAGAGAGAGAGAGAGAGAGAGATAGTGGAAGTAAAAGCGGAAGCCAAAGCCACAGAAAAGAATAATAAAACAATACTGACATCCAGCAAACTATCCAGATCAGCCATCATTCCCACAACAGGTATGTGATGTATATATGCATGTAAATGAATGTAGTACTTGGTCCATAATAATGGGATACATGATATGGAATGGTTTATATGTGCCATCAGGTGTTGTAATGATGTTTAACTGAACAACTGCTATGGACAGTAGTGTCTGTCCCTGTGGATAGTGGGCCATAGCCATCAACTGCGCAGATCAGTACTGACTGAAAAGATGTAAGCCATCATAGTGTGTGTTGTGTAATGGGAAGTATGTATATTATGTGGCCAATAACTGGTGGTGGAAATAATGCCATTATGATGGATTTGTGGGATCCACAGCCCACCCCTTGCTGGATACTCAGGTTAATCTGTAATGTAGCATGTAGGAATGCCATAGGTGTGTAATAGGGTTACCTGCAATCTGGTCCTACATATACCCCCTAATGTCAGGCTATGTCCATATGTGGCACCTGTCTCTGTTGTAGCAAGGCAGAACAGAGCAGCTGTGCAGGAAGGTGTTGTGAGATTGTTGACCTGATGTCTGAATGTACCCCAGATATAGGTATGCATATGTGTATATATGTACACATATATAATATATAAACATATATATATATATATATATATATATACATATTATATATATATTATATATGTATTTCTGTGTCTATGCAATATGGTCGACATATCACAATGTCGAAATTCATATCACAGAGCCCTTATGATCAACATTTAAAATGTCAACCATACAAGTAAACCCATAAAAAACAAAACCAAACTTACTTTGCCCCCCTGCACCCACTGTATCTTAAATATACCAACTCTGAGATTGCACTACAGTGTAGAAGTTGAAATCTTTTCATTTTGCACTGTAGAGAAATGCAGGTTCCCCATGGTCAACATTTCAAATGTTGATCATATGGTCTCAGCCATATGAATGTCGACATTTTGAAATGTCGACCATTCGAAGGGGACCCAAATATCTACATGTATGCCCACAAATATACAGATACCCATGTGTAGACATATATATGAGCACATATATACATCACATATATCTACACATATATAGATATATATCTATATGCACATGTCTACATGTATACAAACACACACACAAACATATATGTATGTAAATTCATGTCCCCTATATTACTATCACAGTGCTGCATGCTATGTGTGAAGAAACAGCACACATAGCAATACACACAGATATCTACAGCTGTCAGTGTGTGCAAAATGGATGGGTATGTCACATGTTAACCCTTTGTTGGGACCACATTGCCCTCATCTGTGAAGTGTGGAATTGGAATATGGAGAAGTATGGCAGGTATAGTTATGGAGGTGGTCAGGGTTGGTAGATATAGAGGACAGTCTACAGGGGTGGTATGTGACACGTGGTGGGTAAACACCCTGGATGGTGTGAGTGGTCTGTGATGTTGATACCCCATGGGTGCCAATATAGACACAATGGGAACAAGCCTCCCACCCACTGCAACTCATAACAGTTGTCTATGTCCTGAAGGTGCCTGGCCTGGAGGCTGAGCAGGATGAGCATGTTGGCCCTGTGAATGTGTACTGGGTGCCTCAGAGTGATGTAGCACATCCCACATGTGTCTGTGGAGCCCGTTATGGAACAGACCCTGGACCTGACCTCAGGGGACAGGAACATGTCTGGGTGTGCCCCCAGTGGGGGACAACAAGCCCTGGGATGGTTCCACCTGATGGCATTGCTGGTCCAGTACATGAGGAGGCCCCAGGGTAGGACACACATGTGATGTGGCCAGGTAACATGGGCAGATGGGTTTGGAGAGGTGGTTCTGCTGGGCAATAGTACATATACATGCTGTTGTGTCACTGTTATAGAACATATGTTGGTAGTAATAGTCTACACAATCCCAGAACATATCCAACAGCATGCATAGATATCCCCAATAACACAGAATGTCAGATGTGCAGCAATCACAAAGCAGCCATACCACAGGCATATATGGAGCCATAGTGGTCCTGACAATGGCATGTAGGTGAATAGTCTGTAACAGGTCAGCAATGATAGTGTATACACAGTGAACATGGCTACAAACACATAGCAGAACGTGTGTTACAATACAATATCTGTCCCACTGGTAAGTAAGCTGTTGCCATACCTAATGAGTTGTGTGTACAGTTTGTTGTCACTGATATGGTGGGGGGTGACAGAGATGTGTATTAAGAACTGTGGTAACCTTGCTGTATGTATGTATCTTTATGTCTTTCAGCCGAGATGTCACATGCAAGGCTGCCATCATATTCAGCTGCCGAAAATGAAGTGCTGCTCACGTATTTAATCCAGCACTACCCTGTGCTGTTTGGCTGGGCTGCCTATGACCAGCAGGAGCAGACCACCCTGTGGAATGACCTAGACCACAGGGTCAATGATGTCGGACTGCACAACCACAGTTATGAGCAGATCCAGCATCATTGTTCTAACCTGCTTCGCAATTTCCGTCAGTGTGCTGCTGCAGTCCGGGGGTATCACCTCAACACAGGGGAGGCCATGCCATCCATCCCCCTGACACATGTGGAGCAGCTCCTGGCCAGCCGCATGGCACCTGCCCATCCGGCCAGCCACCAACCGCCGGACACCTTTGTGGAGGTGGGTGCCATGCTCACACTAGCCGAGGAGCATGCAGGTAAGGCCACAGGGCACACCAGTAGACCACTGTTGCATATACATCAGCACTGGTAGAGGTAGAGAATGCATATCTGATATGTCATAGGTATATTGTGTTGCTGAATAGTAGTGATAAACTGATGTCCATATGTGGTAGTATTGTGGACACATGCCGTTGATGCATTGTAATACTGCACCCACCCTGTAGCACTGCCACAGGTGTGGCCACTGACATTGCATCTCTCACCCTCTTATGTAGACCCCTCCGGGATACCACCATGGCAGCAGCCTGTAGCCAGTGAGTATGGTTTATGTATATGCTTCCCAACACAACTGGCATGTAATGGTGATGGCATATTCCATGCACACATCTAATACACCTACCCAGAATGCATGCTGTACATGTGCACGTATTGTTCCTGTGAAATGCATGGCTTCACAGGGGTGACCATGATAGGGTATTGGAAGGGTATGTCAGACACCTGCATGATAACTGACATCCTGTCATTGTGGAATGTGTCCACGGGGAGTAACATAATGGTGGGAGACATGGCCTACAGTAGGGAAATGTTTGGAACAACACCCATATACAGTGCAACATCAGTGTATATACCTGTAGGACAATGGCAACTGCTGCAGAGATACACTGTGGCATAAGGCATTACAGTAGTCCACATTATCAGCTGGGACTATGTTGCAACATGTGGTGTTCAGTGTAT
Source organism: Protopterus annectens (assembly GCF_019279795.1). Classification (NCBI taxonomy): domain Eukaryota; kingdom Metazoa; phylum Chordata; order Ceratodontiformes; family Protopteridae; genus Protopterus; species Protopterus annectens. The sequence goes on along the minus strand of NC_056737.1, from coordinate 1,754,359,753 downwards.
GGGACACTGCAAAGTGACACACATGTGTAGGGCTTACTTGCCATGCATCTACAAAAATGTTGAATGAGGGGGGTGTCAGCATGACACACCAGTGCACTGCAGCAGGGATCCTAAGGATGCTAAGAATGTCAGTATCTCCACGTAGTCAGGTTCAGGATCTGTGGCAGATGTAACCCTACCCCCCACAGCAATAGTGACAGCAGTGTGTGAACACCAAGGGATGTGCACATAAGTAGACCTTGCAATCATGCAGTGTAGGGGGACATGTGTAGGGCAGACTGAACATACACTGGCAATTGCAGATAGCCCATGCTAGTATACCACCACCAGGAGTAATGACTGCTGTAGTACACACAACAAGAGGTGCGACAAACCATCATACCACACATATGCCCACACAGAGTGTATGCATCGCAGTCAGCATCCGCACACCTAACACATTCCATAGATACTGCATATGAAAGTACAAGGCATATATCACATATTGGGCACATGTACTGTTAAGATATGCAGTGATGTGGTCCCAATGCATATCATGGATGGGCGCATCATATCAGGAAGGGTGTGTACACCCCCCATAGCCATGGTATGCTCTGATGGTTGTTAGTGTAAGAGTATTGGATTGGTCATACATAGTCCACTGATGTTGAGAGCTGTAAATCTGACATCAGGCATTCACAAATTACATCTGTCCACATATCATCCCAGGTATGTGTTGCTGAAAGACATAGGGGCTGAGAGCATTAAAGCTGACATAACTGACACAGTACTACACATCCCACAATGGGTTGTACACCTGTGAGGTGTGGTGCACTGTACATGGCAGGGTGCAGAACAGCTGCACAACAATACTGTGTACATGGGTGCTGTAGTATCCAGGGGAAGTCGCATCACCTAGTGCATCAGCATATGCATCACACACATGTATACTGTTGCTAGCATGGATTGACTATAGCTGAACTGCATGTTGTTGTGTACCATATGCTCTGCATGTTGACAGATGGGTAATAGGAGGACTGTGTCTACTATTGTTGTTCAACCTCAACTGTATGTGTGTGTGTGTGTGTGCATACTGGTGGTTAGTTAGTTTGTCTGTAGGGTCACTCTGGTGAAGTGGAGGGAAGCTGATGCATGTAGGATGTGTGTGTGCATGTGTATGTGTTTGTGTGAGTGGCCATGTATGCACATGTGAGATTGTGGGGTGTTCATACAGCAGTACCTCCCTTTGGGACTGTGCAGTACATGGACATGGACTGCCACATTACACACTAGGAATACCTGTCATGTGTGTAATCATAGGACAGCTGATAGTATAATATGGTCTGTAGCATGAAACAGGCATCGAGAAGGAAGGTAGACACCAGGTACACCCTTAATATCGCATTCAAGAGAGAGGACACTTACAACCCATGTATGCAGCACTACAGATGCATTGGGGAAGTACTAATCAACACCAGGGAATATTTCCAAATATTACAGTTGTCACATGATAGCCTGAATGAGCAGCATATCTGGCATGTACTGAGCATTACATACACATACCACACCAGTGCATGATATTATGGATAGAATATAACAGACCACACATACAGGGGCCATGCTCATGATGTCTAGACATACAGAGGGTGCATGCCAAATGACAGCAGTGAGGCCATGTAAAACCACTACACACATGTCAGGCAGGTAATATAGTAACAGGTCTTGTGGTGTGACTGCTTGTATAGATATTTAGAGGACTGATATGTTCATGAGTGGTATCAATGTGTGTATGTTAACAAGTGTGATGCAGGATGAGGTACCACATGGACATACATGTGGGACTGTTTGTAAAGCCATGTACAGGTAGATCTTACAGGCGTGTGTGTGTGTGTGTGTGTGTGTGTGTGTGTGTGTGTGTGTGTGTGTGTGTGTGTGTGTGTGTGTGTACACTGTTAGGCAATGCTGTACAGGTTTTAAAGTGGATTTATTCTTTGCCCCTACAGGTGGGGAGGAGGGTCAGAGTCCCTCCTGCAAGTAATCTGATGTTGGTGTCCATACGGACACCGAAGATGATGATAGTACTGTTGAGGCACAGGTGGGGTTGTCAGGGGCCTACACTATGCCAACATTTGACATCCCCCTTTTAGCCACCCCAATCCCGCACACAGTTTCAGTGCCTATACATACCCAATCACCAGTGGCCATTGTTGAGGGACAGCTGACATAGATGGATGTCTGGTAGGGCACCACATAGGTGGATGTCCCAGGATGCTCGTGGTAGGGACGCTGGACATCATGCTCCAGGCAGAGGCAACATAGCTGGTACCAGCAGGTGCATGTTTCAGGCTGTCATGGTGCTGCAGGCATGTAAGGAATGTTACACCAGAAAGGGCCTGATGCTGCAGAGGGCTGCTCTCGCATCTGTAAGTGACAACATCGGTGAACTGTCTGGTGCCATCCATGCTTATACTGAGCTCACGGATAGATGGCATAGTGATATGATGGCCCTCATCAGCCATGGTGTGTAGGTGCTTCAATGTGTGGTGGGGATACGGCAATGGCCGCGTGGATGTGGGCCAGCAACACCAACAGTTTGCAGTCAGTGTGGACATGCTAGGACAACAAAGGGCTCCTCTAGTGGCAGTACCAGCCCTGGCAGAGCGGGAGGGTGCTGTCCACACCACACCACAGCAGGCCATGTGCACATGGTCCTGGCCAGTCCCAGGAAGCGTCTAGTACCAGCAGACATTTATCATCAGCATGTGAGAGTAGCACATCAAGGCCTGTACCTAGACGTGCCCATGGAACCCCTGGAAGGGACAGTCCACATGTCCATGGCTGGGGGCAATGAACTGCGCACCCTGCCAGGTATGGTCTGCAGCTGTCCATAAACACCTGTGTAGGGCAGCCACATGGCAGAACTGTGTGCATGGATGCATACCCACACACTATACAAACACACCTAGGGCAACCCCATACCTACACACACCAGAGCACCATGCCTAGCTCACTGCAGTACACCCCTCAACCACACACATGGTGTCAAATGTATGGCCCACCCTCAGCCTCTGGAAAACCAACACCACACCCTGTGCATATGATGATACCTGTGCTGCATCCCTGTCATCCATACCATCAATGTAAGGACAGGCTAATATGGTTCTGATGCACACGGAGACTGTACTACAGTGTACCACAGTACTGCTGTGTAACATGTAAGGAGTAAAGTGTAATGTATATATGGCAGGTAGTGAAGCCATCTAGCAATGCATTATAGCTGTTAGTAACACTGGTTGGTTGTGGTCCCTATAATGTTATCCATTTGTGTTGTAGGTGTACATGTGTCAGCACATGAATGCCCAGTTCATATGATGATACCTGTGCCACATCCCGGTACTGCAGTGTAACATGTTGTAAGGAGTAAAGTGCAATGCATATATGGCAGGTAGTGTAGCCATCCAGCAATGATGCATTATAGCTGTTAGTAACACTGGTTGGTTGTGGTCTCCATAATGTTATCCATTTGTGTTGTAGGTGTACATGTGTCAGCACTAGGATGGTCTGCAGTCATATTCCACAACAGGGTATGGCACTGTGGTGACAACATGGCTGCGACAAATCTGGGGTACAGCTGAACACATGTCACAGGTTACTAAAACAGTTATTGCGTGTGCCAAATTGGAAGGTGACCCGCTGAGACGTGTATACCCTGCAACCTGATGTAAACCCATCCACATACACACACACTGTTACTTGGCAACACTGAAAATAGACCCCTACCTAGATATGTAGTGATACTGAAGTGTGTGGCTGACATTGCACACACCACACAGCTTTTAGGGTGAGGTGTGTCCCAGGTTATATGTTACATGCAGAACATCCCCAGGCATGTACAGTATGCTAATGGGGGATGTAGTGGGTGTATATGGACAATATGTAGGGTGACATACCTTCATATACACATTAACAGACACATGACAGGCAGACACACATCTGAGATACCAGGGCCTATCACTGCTATGCATCTCTACCAGGAGTGCATCACTGTAGGTGGTCATAGCCGTGTACCTAGCTATTGTCTGAGGAGAGATGGGTTGTGTAGGGTTTGTGTGTATAGTGGTATCCTGCCACCTGCCAGGTGGCAGCAGGCAATTTATCAACGGTCATTACTGCAGTGACCCTCAGGGTGAGAATGACATGCATCAACCAATCCTCTAGGTGCCTCCTGTACATGGCCACTGAGGTGATCAGATTGACACGTATGCAACATGCATTACAACACATGGTTAGAGCCTGTGATGGAGACCTGTACCCAAGCATGTTCTGTTGACTGTGATAGTGTAGTGGTGGTACCCCTGGCATGTGGTGCATACAGGGTGACATTTCCTATATGTGGCAGTTGTTACACAGGCTGGAAGACATGTCAGTGTCAATCAAGCTTAGGTTGCCTGTACATATCCCAGCTGGATACCTGCCTTCTGCACATCTGTACAGGGACTGACAGTCATCAGCTTGGCAAGTAGCTATTCAGTAGGATGAGTGTGTTGACAGATGTTTGACAACAATATGTATGCCATAACTACATGTCAGAAGCCCTCACTAATATGTGCAGTACAGACGGTAATCTACAGTTACATTCCACATGTCGGATCATTACCCAGTAAGGGGTATATACTGTGACACAGTTCAAACACCAGGGTTAAAACAGGGAGGCCTCAGTGTCCAGCTATGCCTGCAGGTGTGCCTGTTGTCAGTACTACATTTAGCACCCTGCTCTAGCCTGGGTAAGCTCTGTCAACAGTAGTACTGCCATGATACACTACATGCCAGTGTGACAGCACGTACCCTGGCCTAATACCCCTGTATGTAGCACATTGAAACAGATAATAGTGCTGTACAAGCCACATATATGTCTGTTCCACACATGACACTCACACCCCTTGCTACTGTAATGACAGCACGTAGGGGGATGTATTGTACATGGCATTATATACACTTATTGCGGATGTGATTACCCTCCCATGTTATCAGGTGAGAACTGGTTACCAGGGCTAAGCCATGCTTAGCAGGTATCAGCATTGCTCCAATATAACAGCTAAGCTGATTTGCGCACTGGTAAGTGATGCCTACACTGTGCAAGCACCCATATGTTTACCCATAGCTTAGCACCGCTTAGCTTCACGCAAACCCATGCAAAAGCACTAAACGCTGCTCAAAACTGCCTTAACCACACTGTATCCAATAGCTCTTGTTTGGACCAGCAACAAAATGAACAGCCCTTGCAGGTCTTAAACCCAGGATGCTGTACAGTACAGTCACAACACCTAACCACTACACCATGACCACTGTGAAGACAGCTATTGTTTTACCAATATAGCTGTTAATACACATATTGTGTAGTATTGAACAACTGCCTTTACTTCCTAAATTGTGTAGTCCTTGTTATTAATATGACTGTTGCATCACATATGTTGTTTTATCATAATGTACACATAGCAGATATATATGGTGAGATACATCTGGGAGGGTATACACAACTGTGAGGTTTACTCATGACAAAAATATTGTTTTATACATATAATAGGTCTATATATATATATATATATATATATATATATATATATATATATATTATATATATATATATATATATATATATATATATATATATATATATATATCTACAGGTACATACACATGTATACTCATATATATGTCTGTATACACATCTGTATAGTGCAACATATATATGGCCATGTGTACATCTCTTCATATGTACATATGTGTAGATATATATATATATATATATATATATATATATATATATATATATAAAGATATATGCATGTAAAGATATATGTATATATATAGATATATGTATATGCATATATAGCTATATATGTATGCACATCCTATGTGTACAGATATGCCTAGTTATGTTGGTATATATGTAGATATCTATAACTATATGTGCATACATATTTATTCTGATATAACTGCTACTGTCAATATATATGTAGATATCCATACGTATATCTGCATATGTAGCTCTATCTGTATATGTGTAGACATATATTGCTCTGCATATGTATATATCTGAGTGTTTATATGTATATCTATGCACATATACATATCCATCTATGTATGTCGATATGTATATGTGTATATATCTATATAGATATCTGGATAATTATATATACATATATTTTTACCATATGTCCTGAACATGGAGTGTAGCCCTACCTCAGCCCCTATAGTCCCAACTTCGTAGTGCAAGGGGATGTCAGGTATGTATAGCAGGTCTATTTGTAGACTATTGCTACTGTAATAGGGATTGTCTTCACAGACATGATGTGTGTGGGAGGTCACATCTGCTTTTAACATATTGCGCCTTTGGCTACTCATCGACATCCTAAGGATATCATAGTACAGTACTACTGTTAGCATGTAATGCTCCTGTGGACTACAGCAGAGATATTGGCCAATATATGTGGAGAGTCTGACACACTCTGGACAGTCTAGAGGTATAAACAGAACCCTTTAGTGCAAGATATGTTGACCAGGCCTAACAATGTGGATGTTAACAGCCATGTAGATGGGTAAAGCACGTAACAACTGGTATACCTTTGCCCCCATAGGTTATGCATTCACACACCCCTGTCTGTCCTGACACATAATAACCACTGGTACAGAGGTGCCATGGCCACATACTGCCATGGCCACATACTCCACCCTAGATATTGACATACATCTGTACAGGATCCCACTGCTCTGTCTGACATAAATGACTGTCAAAAGCAAACTTCACGCTACTTAAGATCGAGGTGGAGCATTTCAAAGCCCCCATGCTAAAGGATAATGCTGCCCAAGCTGCAAAATCCTTTATTAATGCATTCTACGGGCACCAACAAGAATACATGAATCATGTTATCCCAAGCAAAACCAAGAGTCACTCCTCCAAGAAAAGGAAACCAGTCTGGTGGACCCCTGCCATAAACAAGCTATACAATAGAAGGAGGAAACTAGTACAGAAAAGAGTAAAATCCCGAGAAGGGAAGACATTCTTGATCAGTATCAGCAAGAAACTATGATCCCTCATAAAATCAGCCAAGGCAAGCTTCGAAAGAAAAATTGCCAAGGTCTCCAAAGATAACCACAAGGCATTCTTTAGCTATGTCAAGAATCTAAGTGGCAATGCTCAGATCTGCTCGGAGTTAGTGCAGAATGGCACAAAATACACTGAACCAACCGATATCGCCAACATCCTGGCAGACAGGTTCAGTGCAAACTTCACCCCCCTTTCACCCCCAAAAGGGCCCATTACCATACCAGAAGAATGTAGAGGCCCTGAAATCACAGACACTCAGATTAAAACAGCCCTCTCCAAAGTCAAAAACACAGCATCAATGGGACCGGACGGTGTCCCAGGCTGCATCCTACACGAGCTCAAAGATGAACTAACCCCTCACCTAAACACACTGTTCAAACTCACCACAGGCTACATACCCATGGAGTGGCGCACAGCAATGATTATTTCGCTCCACAAAGGTGGAGCCACAACAGACCCCAGGAACTATCGCCCTATAAGACTGACTAGCTTGGTCTGCAAGGCTATGGAAAACATCATCATGGAACTCATTAACAGAGACATTGGGAACTTCCAAACACTGGACCCTACCCAGTTCTGCTTTGTTAAGGGCAGACCATGCCTCCTAAACTTGGTAAACTTCTTTGAGACAGTAACCAAGGCTATAGATGAGGGAAAGGTGGTACACACAGCCTACCTTGACCTCTCAAAGGCTATCAACACCATTCCCTATTCTGGTATTATAGACAAGCTCACCAGCCTGAAAATAAACCCCCTAAGTCACAAGACGGGCTGCCAACTGGCTCAAGAACAGAACCCACATAGTGAGAGTTGTGGGAGCTAGGTCTGACTCTAAACTGGTTACAAGTGGCATTCCCCAGGGCTCAGTCCTAGGACCCCTCCTGTTTGGCATATGCTTCTCAGAGGTACAGGTAAGCACAGGAGGACTATGGCTGACCAAGTCCCCAGACGACTGCAAACTAGGGGCTATAAATGACTCTCCGGCTGACACAGACATCCTCCAAAAGGGTCTCACTGAGGCAGATACCCGGTGCCAAAATCATGGCCTCAAGCTAAATGCCAAAAAGTGCATAGTCATCCCCTTTGGAAAAAACAAAGTACTCACAAACTACCACATAGGTGGTAGTCCCCTAAATACGGAAGACGTAATAAGAGATCTGGGGACCCAAGTAGACAGTAATCTCTCCTTTGATAATCACATTGCCAAAGTGGTTAGAAAATCCTTCTATGTGGCCCACTTGATCACAAAAGGGTTCGCATCCAGATCAAAAGAGGTCATTGTGCCCCTCTACTCATCAGTCATCAGAGCCATCATAGACTACAATGCCCCATTTGGGATGTACCTTACAAGACACCTGCAACAGCTGGAAAGACCACAGAAGTACCTCACCAAGAGGATCACTGGTCTTAAACAGATGCCCTATGCAGCTCGACTGAAGAAACTCCAGCTGTACTCAGTTGCATACCACCTACTCAGAGGTGATCTTTGCCTGACATACAATGCCATGTCCAACCCAGAAATGATGGACATGCTTCACCTAAATAAAACCTTAGCCCCTCAAGCCACATGCTCTAGGGATCTAAACCTCACTACAACAATAAATAGGATGTGCTGGAGTGATAGATTCCTGTCCCAGAGACATCCCATGCTTTGGAATAAGATTCAAATCTACATTAGGCAGAGCTCCTTGCTAACACTCTTCAATAGAAACCTTGACAAGTGGACGGGAAACAGAAAGTTTACCCCAGGGATCACTTCAGTGGCTCTGCTGGACATAGGCACAGGGGAACTAATCTAAGGGGGCGGTGAAAGCCAACACATTCTGGATAGGCTTATAAATGCCTTCGGGCAAATAGCCTAGTATCTACCTATGAACATATGAACCGATGGTGGCCCAGCAGCAGTACATCTGGCAAGTATCTGGAAATGACATCTCACTTTGTAAGTACACTAAGCTGCTAGACATGTAACAAAGCACTGTTCAGGGTACAGGCAGACTGGCTCAACACTGGCCTACATTTCCTATGGGGGAATGCATATGTACCTGCATGTATATATAGCAGTTTCTACAGGCACAGCACAGAGTAACATACACCTGTGTGAAAGTGCATAACCACAACCAATGTGAACATAGCCACTGCCACATATGGTAAGCTAGCGTAATATTACAGTATACGGACTATCTGTTCAACACTATCCTCATATATGCCACTCACACACTAACCCTACATATACTGGGCCACTACACAGTGTGGTCCAATGCATGTCTGTGGTATGGGACATGTGTGTGTATGGCCCTACAAACATGTAAGCTGATAGGGTAACATACAGTGGAGCAGCATGCAACATCAGATAAAACAGGACCAAGAACAATTACATCTACCATAGTCTGTACACAGGCCAAGGTGCATATTAACAATACACACACAGTGTTGATAATCACCATAAGTACACAGACCTCAGTACTGTACACACAACCACCGAATATCCAGGTTATGTCATCAAATATAACCTCTACTATACATAACATGTGTAACAGTCTGATATCTCACTGCCAAACCACCGAATATCCAGGTTATGTCATCAAATATAACCCCTACTATACATAACATGTGTAACAGTCTGATATCTCACTGGCTTATTAGATACGATGTCACTAATTATGGTGTACAGCACATATGCACCTCTTGCTGCATGACATATGTACAAAGGTTGAAAGAATTGTGGCTGGAGGCACATACACAGGGCCAATATTGACATGTTGCTGTGATAACCTCATACATGCCCTGTTGTAACAGGGTTTGTTGCAATATATGTCCTATGAGGGATATAAAGTCAGTAACTCTCACGGCAGTCACCATCTACAGACTGCAATCCTCACACTACCTTCTGCAGTTCACAGATAGGTGCTGTGTGGGTAAAACATGAAACAAAAGGCACCACACACTGCCCAGTCTGCAGATGACCCTACAGATAGGGTTTTCCTCATAAACATAGCACTGACATGGCAGGTATTAAAACATGTAGGACAGCCATATCCACACACATCCTGTTAAACCAACATTATTCCAAATGCAGTATAGCAGCAGTCTGTAGTCAGGTCAGGCACATCCCCCTCCTGTATGTTGGCCTGTTTCCACAGTTTATGTTGTTAGCGGTAAATCCCCAATCCATCTGAGATGCTGTTTGGCAAACAACAGATTGAGTTCCTGCTCACAGTGAATGAAAAGGCCCAACACTAACATGATGTTCCTAGATATTGGAGTGTGTTTCCATGCAATTGGCTATGGGAATGTTACTACAGCTGTTCCACATGCATTCAGCTAGAGGAGGGCTGAAATATGTGCAGAGACAGTCAGCTGATCATGTGCATAACTTAAAATACACATGCTGCTGCCTAAGCAAAACATATGTAAGTCTCCACATCCACCAGAGAGGGAGTGAGAGAGGCAGACAGAGGCAAAGAAAAGTCAGGGAGGGGTGGGAGAGTAAAACGTAAGCATGTTTGTATCACACACCTACCAGTGGAAGGGTATCTAACCACTGATGACTATGTAGGAATATCAAATGTCTATGCAATTACTGGATGCACCACATAGGTTACATGTTCAGGGTCCCTGAAAACATATATGTGATGATGAGTGTCATCTGCAGCAGGGATATGGTAGCTATATGGTAGGTGTAGTACACATGCCTGTCCACATGAACAGGTTTCAGCGTCAACACAGCCACACTCTCAGAGGGGCTCACCCACATTGACACACTTGACATGGCCAGGAACACAACTCATCACTAGTGAGATTGCCACAACTCAGTACTGTGCAGGTATCACATGCACCGCAGGGATAATACAGAGGTTATATGGGCAAAGAGTATGTGGAGGTGTCTGACATCAGACAGCATGCTTCAGTATGCCAATGAGGGTTGTAGTGAGTGTGAATGTGGTCATACACATCATACAACACACACACAAACACAGGGTGCCAGTACTGACATGCATGGGTGTATAGCTTCATGGGTGTGTAGTGGTTGGCTGTGCCATATGGCTATACAAGGCTAAGCAATGTGTATACCTTGGCATTAGACCACATGACAATGGTCTGCATAGTGGCTCAAGGGTGTAGTGTCTGGATTTGTCCACACAGGTGGGTATTGTATTCACCATCCAGGCACCTGGGTGACTATTGCATATGGCCAATGCTGTGCATTGCTTGCTATGTATGTATTCCTTAGTCCATGACATGGACAGTGTCTGGGATGTGCACTCCTCACACATGCATATACAGTGACATGTGGTACTGTACTTGGGGTGTCTGGCCCATGTTGTGTACACAGATTGTTATCATCAGATGTGCCAGTCCTGGCCTCATGTGGCGAGAATTGTTAATAGACAGCAGGTTGACCCTGCACCTACATTGATAGCATGATACTGGTATTCCCTGGTGTCAGTGGCATTTGTCCATACAGGGCATGGTTTTCAGGCATGGTATGTCCTTGTGGGTCACATTTAATGGCACCCCAGGTGTTGCAGGTGTCCATTGGGGTACGTGGGGAAGGTGCACTATCGGCATTTGCATGCCTATTGAACTGATGGACAGGGTGCCATGCCCTCTGTAGCCCACTGCAATCACACCATGGTTACTATCAGTGGGCAATATGCAATGTACTACCATCATAGCGGCTGTTGCCTAGGCAAGTGTGTGTGTGTGTGTGTGTGTGTGTGTGTGTGTGTGTGTGTGTGTGTGTGTGTGTGTGTGTGTGTGTGTGTGTGTGTGTATGAGACATGGGTTGAGAGTGTTCTCTGGGTAATACAAGGGTTGCTAACTTTGTTCACCTGGCCTTGGTGTCACAAGTAGGGGTATGGATTTGTACCCTAGCCTCTCAGCTATATCACACCTGTTATCCCTGTACGGTGGACATTGCAATATATACTAGGGCAGCCATATAAGAAATTTGCAAAACACGCTCCACATTGAATTCAATTGTTACACACTCACACCCACCTCCACACAGGATACAAATGACAAACACAGACACACACACCTGTCATGTCTGGGATTAGAGCTCCTACCTAACTAGCTTATTACAGTACAGCACTATGCAATTATAGGATGCGCTACAGAGATTACTGGAGTACTCCTTCCCCAAAGGTGTATTTCCCAGTGAATGACATCTGCAGGATTGCCAAAGCAAGGCATTAAAATTGTAGTGAGTGTGACTAGCCTAAAATGCATTGCTCACTACACAGGCATAGAAACACACATAAAACATCCACAACTGCCATGTGTGGGAATAGAACCCCTACCAGATTTCTATATCACACTACAGCATGTAGCTATTATAGGATGCACCACGGGGATTTCTGGAGTACTCCTTTCCCAAAGGTGTATTTCACAGTGAATGACATCAGCAGGATTGCCAAATTAGGGCATTTAAATTGTAGTGAGTGTGACTAGCCAAAAATGCATGGCTCCCTACAGAGACATAGAAATACACACAAAAACATCCACAGCTGCCATGTGTATGAATAGAACCCCTACCAGAGCTCAATATCACACTGCAGCAGTACGCAGTTATTGGACGTGCCACAGAAATTACTGCACTGCAGCTTTCCAAAAGATGTATTTCACAGTGAATAACATCAGCAGCCTTGCCAAAGTATGGCATTTTAATTGTAGTGAGTGTGACTAGCTTAAAAATCATTGCTCTCTACATAGACAGAGACACATAGTCACCATGTCTGGGATTAGAACTCCTGCCTAACTAGTTTATCACACTACAGCAGTATGCAGTTATAGGATGCACCAAGGAGATTACTGGGCTACACCTTTCCCAAAGGTGTATTTCACAGTGAATGGCATCAGCAGCCTTGCCAAAGTAGGGCATTTGAATTGTAGTTCATGTGACTAGCCTAAAAAGCATTGCTCTCTACACACACACACACACACACACACACACACACACACACACACACACACACACACACACACACACACACACACACACATTTGCCATGTCTGGGATTGGAACTCCTACCTAACTAGTTTATTACAGTTCAGAAGTACACAGTCATGGGATGTGCCACAGAGATTGCTGGATTACACTTTTCCCAAAGGCGTATTTCACAGTGAATGACATCAGCAGCCTTGATGAAGAAGGGCATTTGAATTGTAGTGCATGTGACTAGCCTAAAATCATTGTTCTCTACACAGACAGACACACACACACACTTGCTATGTCTGGGATTGGAACTCCTACCTAACTAGTTTATCACACTATGGCAGTACAAAGTTATGGGATGCACTACAGAGATTACTGGGATACACTTTTCCAAAAGGTGTATTTCACAGTAAATGACATCAGCAGCCTTGCTGAAGTAGGGCATTTGAATTGTAGTGCATGTGACTAGCCTAAAAAGCATTGCTTTCTACACAGACAGAGATACACACACACACACACACACACACACACACACACACAGTTGCCTTGTCTGAGATTACAATTCCTACCTAGCTAGTTTATCACACTACACCACTACGCAGTTATAGGACACACCACAGAGATTACTGGGCTGCACCTTTCCCAAGGGTGTGTTTCAAAGTGGATGACCTCAGCAGGTTTGTCATAGTAGGGCTATGGGGAAAGCAGTTTGTGGGCATGGGCCATAACCCATTCATCTAGAGGCTGACACACCACATGTGGACACAAGCAGGGTTATATTCTACAGCTATGTGTATACAGCTGCTAGATGACTACTTCCTTATACAGTCATGTTGCCCAGCTTGCACTTGCATCACATAGTCTGTAATGCTGATGGATACTGTTGGCTAATGTCTACAGTGAGTGACATTTACACCTCAGGTGGTTGTAGCCATTTGTCTGTGTGCTGGGTGGGACAGGCCTCATAATGGATGGCTCCTTGTCACAGTCATTCTCTTCCACACATCTATGTATGTCTACTTTCGGCTTATTATAGTGTGTTGTCTTTGGATATGTCTCTGTATTCCTATCCGCTGTGTGTGCAAGGCATGATTGGTGCTTACTGAGGAGTGTATGTACTAACATCTGCAATTGCCAGATATATATAGTCTACTGTTGTTTGCAGACATGGGCTTCATTTGTTTAAGTGTGTGAGCATGCACAATATGACCTTTCAGTATGTTGTCTGATATTGCCTTCCTTTCTCTAAGTGTGTGAGCATGCCCAGTATGGCCTTCTGTATTGAATGTGTGGATCAATTCCAGGTAGTTTGTACTCCAGTGCAGACCTTTATTTTGTACACCTACAGGTAGCAAACGGTTTCTGCAGGGTATCCCTCGATCATTTGGCAATATGGGGACAGACTGTGCAGGGGATGGCGTGTACTGTAGGTGATTATGTCTGTGCTGCTTCAGCTGCATGGTACTGCAGTTAGCAGAGATATTCAGACACATGTACTGTTATACACTTTGATGATTTCAGTCCTCATGTTCTGTCAGCTGGACATTCTTTCTCACAGTGATGTCTTGGGGGACAAGGGTGACTGCAGCTGTGTCCAGTATTGTGGGCAGACACCTATGTATTCATGGTAAGTTATGCCATTCTGGAGGGAGAGCTGCAGACACTTGTTGCTGGGTCTGTGTATCTGGTTCAGTACCTTGGTACAGTGCTGGCAGAGGATCCCATACTTGTACACCCATCAACATGACAGTATGGCCTTATCTTGCAGATTCGCACAGGTTACCCAGAGGCAGAGGCCATGGGTCAGGACATTACCCTATTGTGGTTTACAGGCAGGTGTGTAGCCACCCATTTATGTGTTTGCAGCCAGGGATAAGCTTGGTGTCTGACCCTGCACATTCCATGCTGCCCATGCTCCCACCCCCTCTGTTATTCTAATCTCTTCCATACATTTTGCATACATTCTCTGATACTTTCCCTAAGGGTATCACCCCATCACATGTGTGTGTTAGTGTTGGTCCACAGTTCATGCAGTGGGACATGGTGGACATGTTACTGTGGTTTGTCCACATGACCTCGCACATTGCTTATGTGAAGTGTGTTATGTTGTTATTTGGGTGTCCATGACATAACATGCATTGGAAGTACATGTGGGCCATTAGGTGCTGCTGCAGGCCAGATGTGGCAGGCTGCTATATTCTGTCAGTCCTACAGTCTCAGACCACCATACAGCATATTCCCCTGGGGTGACAGTGTAGGTGCATTAGGTGTTCATGCCAATACCTTATATCAGTCTTGATCAGGTGGTGTGGATGTTGGCAGGGTGTTAGCTACAGCTAGTGACACACCTGCATGGGACACCTGCACTGCATGCTACATTCTTCCGCTATTGCCATATACAGGTGGGGTCATATTGTTCCTATTCACCACAGCAGGGATATGACCAGAGAAGTACCTGTGGGTGGTGTTTGTGTAAGCTGGGTGCATGTGTGCTATGGACACTACTTGCACCTGACACACAAATATGCATGGGGTATTCCAGTTATGCTGGCATGTGCAGGTACATCATCTGTTTCCCAATACATCAGTCCTACCTCATTTGTGATCTGTAATTGTTCAGGCAGACATCACCAGTATCCCCTACTACAGGGCCAGTTAATCAGATGCATACCTGTATGTACAATTCCAAAGGCGTCTCCATTTCACAGTGACACAATATATACTGTATGTCTGAGGTACTTTCACCTGTGTACTGCTTGTATATCTAGCCCAACAGCCATGCCATGTCAGTCTTTCAGATGGTGACACATATTACCACCATACATTTAAAATGGCTTACTGCTAGCATGTGTTATGCTGGTGGGAATTGTCTTTGGCACTGCAGTTTTGAGGGCTTGTCCCTGTCATCAGCAGTAGTGGGCAATGGCCACAGGTCTTACCTCAACATGCATACATACTGACCACTCTCACACAATATGAAACACACACCAGCCTAACACACACAGACTTGCATATTGTGCAAATGCTACAACCTATCCTGCTACCTTGGCCACCTCTGGCCATATGTGCTCCAATGGTATTATACCTACTCATATATGCTATTACATTTCTACACAAGATTGGGGGGGGGGCACACCTGATTGTTACCACATTTTTATGCTGGATTGGGGAAAGGAGCACACCTGACTGTTTCAACATGCCTACATAGGAGTGGGGGGGGCACACCTGACTGTTACTACATTACTACATAGGATTTGGGGGGCACACCTGGCTGTTACTACATTTCTACACAGGATTGGGGGGCATACCTGACTGTTTCTGCATTTCTACACAGGGTTGGGGGTGCGCATATGACTGTTTCTATATGTCTACATAGGATGGGTGGGTCTCACCTGGCACTTGTACACATTTGCTATGACTGTACTGGTATGTCAGGTACTCCATTTCATTCTGTATTCTAACCTATTATGCTGACTAGAGGCATATCAGTGTACTACAGGTCTTAGCTTTGGTTGACCTACATATTAGTGTCTGACTTCCTACCCTTCAGAACTAACATCCCACTGCTTGACCTGCTATAGTCTGTCTGTGTAGGCTTGGTGGGGGTTACCTATAGGCATCATTCAAAGGCCATAGCACAGCCTCTGTTTGTGTTTGTCTACACCTGTCCTGCTGGCTGAGACTTTTGTTGGGTATATGAATCTCCCTGACTGGCATGTGTGAGTCATATGGACACACATGTCACCCAGCACATTTCCTGCAGTGGGTTTTGTCGCCCTGTGTACTACTGGCTACTATGGTGACTCCAGTATTTGTTACAAATCTCATGGTGCCACTATTGGTGTCTACTATCTGCTGGCATACCATTCAGCCACCCGTTTCTCTTGCATGCTGACATCCATACCATAGATACAGGTAATGACACATTCTTCTCCATTCCGCAGTTGGTAGGCTGATTGACATACCTTGTGGGTGTGCCAGTATTGAGGATGGTGCTGGAGGGCTGCCTATGTTGGATGCACATAGTAGACTCCCTATACATAGCTGAGCACAGGTAGTGTCATGTTTCACATCCTTTTTACTGTATGTGTGAGTCAGAGAGAGGTGTCATTCCCTGGGTCCCTATGGTGTCAGTGTATGTGCTATGCGTTGCCTCTTTGCCAAGGCCAGGGCATACTGGGCACGCCTCCATCTGCCTACTGGGGCAGGCTCAGGTTGTTCCTCCTCCCCATCTCTCTGTGCCTGTGCAGGCCTTGGCATTGGTGGGGGGCTGTGTGGCCCTGCCCAGTGCTGTTCCTGCTGCAGCTGTTTTCCCTTCCCATTGCCTTCCTGTTGAAGCCCGGGGGCACGCTGCGCAAACACAGTGCTCAAATGTGCACAGAGCTGTTATTTCCTGGTTTGATTTTTATTTTTTCCTTTAAAACCTGGTGCACACCAGCTTAGGCAATGTACAGAGTACAAGGAAGCCTCAGACGCACTCCCTTGCTTAGCTTTGCTAAGCTAGGAGCAAACCTGAGTCACAGTGCTCCAATCCACTTGCAGTATGCCTGACACATCCCTGTATGATGTCAGCTAACTCCTAGGCTTGCACCAAGCTATTCCTGCTCTTACACTTTTGGGACCTGACTAGCATGCAGGGGAAATCTGGGATTCACTATCATTCCCCTCATTTGCGTAGGATTGCCTGCTAATGCATAGGTACATGTCCCACACAGAGCCTCCCCCCTTAGCAACTACTATTCACTGGCCATGTTGGCTTCTGCCTGCCATTGACTATAATGGCAGAATAGTGATTTTAGTTAGAATTCTTATTTTAGGTTTATTTTCTTATTTTCCCCTGATCCCATTTACTCGCCACTGCCCGATGCTTAAACAGCCGAGATCGGCTAAAAAAAAAAATAAAAGTTGATTTCTTTTTCAACTGTTTTCCATGCCAATGGCCTTATACTTGGCCATTGGCATGCTTTCTAAATGATATCCACCCTTTATTTGGAGCTGTCATGGCTCCATTTTGGAATTTGCAGAAAAGTACTCTGTTACTGGCGGAGTACATTTCTGCAGATTACACTAGTCCTGCACAGCTGGTTTCTAGCTTCCTAGATCACAAATTCACCTTATTTGCAGGGATTTCTCCTGCAAATAGGGAAATTTGCATACAGAGGCTGAGTCCATGCAGGACTAGTACAGGAGTGCTCGTGCATGCCCCTACAGGTTATTCCTGGATCGCACGGCAGACATATTGCCTACTGGAGCTCCTGCATTAATTCTGCATGCCATGCAAGGTTTGCAGACTCCGGGGGAAAGTATTAAACAAATTTTAGCTAATGAATAAATAATGCATAAGGGTCTTTTTCTCCTTTCATTTTACAATAAAGCTTTTACATGACAAATATAGACATTTACTTTTGCTTAACATATTAACCATGTTTTGAAGAAATACTAGGCAAAAGGTTTTTACCATAAGAGTAGAGAGTACAAGTAATGAAAAATGTTCCGAGTTCAGAGCAACAACTAAATTAACTTTTTTTCTTCCATTTCAGATTAAGTGACTCAGCATAATTTCCACATATTTCTTGAATCATTTCCATGCTTCTACCAAAGTATGTGAGATACTTTAATGGCAGGTTATGGCACTGCGTTTCACTACCTCTTGTTTCTAAGGCTCTTATATGACACTGATTTTTTTTGTTTGTTAATTTTGCCTCCTGAAATATTCAAAATATGTCATGTATTGTTTATTTTGCCTGACCTGCTACAGTTTGCTGTGTTGGTTACTTAGTTTGCCCTCTTTTCCAAAAAGCTACCTACTGTTTATGGTGAACTCAGACTTCTGATGCTTCTGACCCATCCCAAATTATCTGTGCCTTTATTTTTTTCCATGTCACATTATAGCTCCCTCCTCTAGCAACACAATGACTTCCTTTATGACTTTGCTTTTGATACCTTGCATGAGTTTCAGCAATAAGCAAGGGTTGTCTACTTGTATGTTATTTACTAAGTTAGTAAAGACTTTACATACTTCTGTTAATCTTGAATTAGTGCTCTTAAGCACACATTGTTTTGATTACATAAGTTCACATTGCCCCATAGCAAGCATGTTAATTCTTCATTCTTAATGCATAGACTACCTTGTACCTTTAACTATGCCAGTACAAGATGGTCATGTGATTATACGTCATCCAATCATAGGATGCTACATCATCCAGATCACCTTTCTGCCATTATCAGGTTCATTTCCTCATATGGTGTTTCTTAACAGAGTTATTATGACCATAGTACTTTTTTGTGTTGCCTACATCATACTATGTCATGACCATACTGTCTGGTTGTAGATTGTCTCTGCCTGGACAAACATTTATTGTGACTAGTCATCTCATGATTACTATTGGTTTCAGTTTTACAATTGTAGGTATCACAATTTTCTATCAATCCATAGACAGGAAGTGAGTTAGTAAGGTATTTAATGCAGTATAAACAAATGTCAAAGACAAAACGCTGTCCTTATGAGTGGTGCCAGATGATTGGTCTATATTTAAAGTCAAATTATTTGCGAAAACACACCTAGTAGGAACAGTTCATTTATCAATGACAGTTTAAAGAGGGAATCTTAATGCACTTCATATGTTATAGAAATGTTGATGGTACTACTACAGGTGGAACATCATTTCTAAAAAATGTACAAAGTGATCACTATTTGTTTAGTGGACTGGAGAAACATGAGAGAAATTAATTATAATTTAATATGATGTTGCTTTTCTTGCCAGTGAATGCAGTACAATATCTCTACCTCTGTGAGTGTGTTATGTAGGGCTGGGGCAAAGTATTTAACTATTTCTGGTGATAATTGAACCAGCTGCAACATCACCCCTAAGAACTATTAGACCTTCCCACATAAATCTGCCATTCTGAAAAATGTCAAGATTTAATGCATGTGCATCTCTTGTGCATGCATTGCATAGCCAGTGTACCTGGAAAAAGGGCTATCAGGCTGGCCTAACACAAGTTCAAGAGGCAAACAACATTACTTACCCAGACAATATATTATAATGTCTACGTAATACCTATTGAGAGGGTCAGAGGAGTTAATGGACACACACTAGTGACTCGACCACCACAGATTTGCGATTAAGTTCACAGTACACTGCAATAAAGCATCAGAGCCTGATAAATGTAGCACTATTGCCCATGTGGTCATCACAGTGAGATTTTCTGTTTATTTAATGTATACTTTTGGTGTTTAAGCAGCAAGGTATGTTGAGATTTTGGGTTGACAGGATGGGCAGCTATTGGTAGTGTCACTTCTTTTTTTCCTGTTTTTGCAGGAACTAGACACACAAATGTAATATCACAAAAGACTAGTTTGCAGTGGCACATGATGTTTAGTCTGAACAAGATGTAACTGATGAAAATCGTTTAGAGATACTTTTCTTAGGAACAAGTCTCAAGAGTTGTTTATATCCCTCCTGTTATGAAGTATTAAAAATGGATTTACTAGAGGAAAATAAATGAAATAAATTATCATTACTTGCATTTCACTAATGTTAATTAGACAAAATGTAGGCCGCAGTGGTGCAACGGTTAGCGTTTTCACCTCACAGCAAGAGGTTCTCCCGTCTGTTTCTCAGCTGGAGCGCCTTCTATAAGGAGTCTGTATGTCATCCCTGAGGTCGAGTAACGTTAAAGACATGCAGATAGGGTATGTGCATGAATGGGTGTGCCTTCTTTGAAGGCTGGGTGTTGGGCTGGCAACTCGGCAAAGAAAAATCCACTGCCAATCATTAGCGGACCAGAGTTCCACTGTGGCGACCCCTAAACGGGAAAAGCCGAAAGACATTAGTTTAGTATTAATTAGACAATATACTGTAAGACAGGTGTGTATGCATGGGGGGGCATGTCATTTGTTGAGGAACAAAAATGTTCTGAATTACACAGTGCTTGATTTAACAGTTTGATTCTTAGCTGGGGTGTCTTTGACATAGATACTGCATATCCTCTCTGTACTCATGGGTTTTCAGGGGTGTTTCAGATTTCTCCTACACCTCAAAAGCATGCAGAAAGACAAATTGAAGATCCTGTAGATTGCCATTGGTGTGTGTGCTTTCCTGGAGAAAAGAAAATATGTAAGGTGTGTGTGTGTTTTTGTGTGTGTGTGTGTGTGTGTGTGTGTGTGTGTGTGTGTGTGTGTGTGTGTGTGTGTGTGTGTGTGTGAGTGTGTGTGTGTGTGTGTGTGTGTGTGTGTGTGTGTGTGTGTAGTCTGCCATAGACTACATTCCCATTCTGGGTTCATTTTTTGCCTTACACACAGTGAATGCACTGCTAGGATAGCATCTATCTCACTCAATCATTGTTAACTCTTTTGGTTGAAATACACTTTATCAAGTTATAAACAGAGAGGGAAGACCTGTAGCTGTATAGCACACCTACTAAATAAAGTCAGGAAGAAAACTGTGATTTTATAGTATTACACACAAAGACATTGAAAAGAAACAAGTTTTTGCCAAGCAGAAACTCACACCATTATATTTGACACTAGGAAGACCAAAAAGGTAAGAGGTCTACCTCCAGACCAGGAGATAGGATTCATATTCCACTACTTACATTGCAGTGCCATATGAGGTATTCTACATCTCCAGATCTTGTCAATTGCCCTTGACTTAAGAGGCAAGGTCTCATCTTTTATAGGAAGTCGCACAGACAGATGTTAGAGATACTGCTACACTTTTCAAAAAAATCTTCCTCAGAGTCTTTGGCAAAATTCTCTAGGCTGAGCAGAAATTTCCTCTTGAGTCTCCCAGTTTGCATTATTAAATTAAACGGTGAGTAAAATGTGTGCTGATTGTAAAACTTGCATGAGAGTTGTCAGGATCAGAAGTCAATTTATTCCAGAATCTACTGAGCTTCTGGAAACAGATACCCTGTAAGAGAAAAAAATGTGCTATATGATACCACGATCTTGCATTTGCTTGAGGATTCCTACAATGGCTCATGTTTGACCAAGAGGTTGCATTCAGGAAACTGCAGGAAGTAACACCATATAAATCATATAAAGCATTAGGTCATTTATTACATTGTGTTAAGAGAATAAATATTTATAATTTTATCTGCAATTAAATTATTTTGAAAGGTAAATGCTAAGTTGAGGATATTACTGTTTGTGATTTCGATGAATTGGCAAAGATGAAAGAAAGCATGAAGGGTAACTATGCAGATGAACCAAGCCAAACTTACCTGTCTTCCAAGGTAGTAAATATCTGCTTTATTTAAAAAGAGGATTTCTGAATTGTCCAAAAGAGCTCAGTGGCTTAGATGCATACAACACACCGGGTGAAAACAAAAAAACTTCTGAGAGACCAAATGCAAATCAAAGGAAGGGTTTGCAATATGCATTAGCCAAGCTGAAAAAAAAAAAAAAAAAAAAAAAAAAAAAACCCTGAAAAAAACTGTAGAAATTTCATAGGTTTTGAGATATCTGTGTCTTTTTACATAGATATATATATATATAAACATATATGCGTGTACATATCGGTCTACCTCTAAACAGATCAATGAGAAAAGAGAAAATGCACCTATACTTTTTCTTATCTATGTAGGTATGCACGTATCTCTCTATTAGTAAACTAACCATTGACAATGAAGAAATGTGCTGGTCAGAAGACCTTTTTTAACCCACAATCCAGGCTCACTATGATAAATATATTAACTGCAGTAGAACTCCCTCCACACACAAGACTCATGTAAGTAATCAGACAAAGAGGGGGAAATGGAGAATGTGTTAACATAGTCTCTGAACTAGAATTCAGATAAGCTGCTCTATCATAGAAGCTTTCGGAAACACCAGCATTAGTCAAGATCTGTGAGCACAGCCCTAAAAAGTTTGCATCAAATAAGACTTGAAAATGGATGTTACTGATCACCACTCCAGCTGTTCTACTATTTAGACGTTCAAGCAGAAGTGAACTAGTTTTGTTTCATCTGTCAAGTATGCATGTGGGATTGCACACGAGCAGATGAATGAGAAGAAAGCAGCTGCAACTAAACTTTATTTTTCACCAGGTAAGTGACCTGGCCCCCAGACACTTTTCCACTCACAGCCAGTGTTACTATAGAGCATGTGTTAACTGCAATAGCACTTTCCTCTCCCATACACAATACACAGATATTCAGAAAAAGAGAGAATGCAACAACACAATTCCCCCAAAAGGACTGAACTAAAACATTAATGATTAAATAGAAGCATTAGTCAAAGCCTTAGTCTTGGAACACAGCATTAATGAAGTGTTTGCTTCAACTTGGATTTATGACCATTTGGATAACCACTTATGGGTCTATCTTTTAGCTGACAAATTGCCAAGATTTTGAGGTTCATCTCTCTCTCTCGCAAAAATGTTATTCATGTACAAACAAAGAAACATGGATGTCTACACACACACACACACACACACACACACACACACACACACACACACACACACACACACACACACACGTACATACATGCATGAATGTATATGTGGCTGCATGCTCACATATATACAAACACAACCTAAATACAGGCAGTTTTGGGTCAATAGTATAAAATCAGAAAGACAGTGAAGCAGAAAGGTGCTTAGTACAGAGATGAGAGTGATTTTCAGAAGCTTTTATTAAATGTTATGTAATGGGATAGAGATAGAAAGTATACTTTTAATGAGTAAGGACAGAACTGGTTGGGAGTAGAACAGAGTGTTATGCTTAAAGAGAGAGAGTTTCTAGGGCAGATGTACTTGATTTGATTAAGTATGTGAAAATGGGTTGGTGCCTTTGGAGTTGTGAGGAATTGTTGAAGGGCATTTTAATGAGGTAATAAATAAGAGATCCTTACTCCCTTCAATTCAAAAAGTTATGGTTTGTATCTTGCCTAAGGGCAAAGGGAATGTAGATGTCCCAGTAAATTTCCATCCCATATCACTCTATAATGTGGATGCAACAATATTTGTTAAAATGCTTACAGCTAGACTAGATAAATAAATAAATACTTCATGTTATTGCACACTGGCAAGTTATTTTTTTAAGGGGATTATGGACTGGTTATTGGAGGCTTTCAATAAATGTTGTTGCATGGGCAGAGAAGTATGGAAGAAAGAGGCTGAGACTAATGGGTATACAAAAGACATTCAACACAGTGGGACTGGTTCCCGTGTTAACAGGTAATAGAAGACTGAAGATTTTCAGAAAGACTGCATGACTTATATGAACAACTATGGCTATAACTACTGGCACGTGGAGTGGCATTCTGCTCATATAGATTTTGGAGAGATGAGACAGGCAGGGATGTTCACTATTTTACAGGTTATTATTGCTGGCAAAAGAGGTCTTGATCCAAAGAATCTGCACTTATTTAGTTAGTCAGGAGGTGAGTAAGTGACAAATCACTGTGAATGTATTTATGGATAACTGTATGTTGTTATTAAAAAGTTGTGGAAGGGTTTTCCCAGCAGTATTGGATATGCTCAGACAGTTTGTGGACAGCTCATGGTTGAAGCTCCACTGAGTTATTTTGGGGATACATTTTGGTGGTGAGAGTTTGCCCACAGTGATAGATAGTAAACATTTTAAATTATTGAAGAAAATGATTAGGATAATGCTGGACAAAATGATGGGGACAGTTTTGTCACTGGGGATGATAGAGATAATTCAGGTCTTATAACCCTTAATGTTATATTTACTAAGGCATACATGTATTTGTCTGTGGGCTAAAATACATGATAGATATGTAGAGAATGTGTGATAAGTTTCAGGGAGGGAAATAAGTGAAACTGGAAAAGGAAAGCTAATGATAACAGTGAAGTTATTTGTCAGATTCTGAGAGATACATGGTAGCTGTCAATTTTTCTCAGAGAATACGAGAGTTAGAAAACAAGACTTTAAAGTAACATGTCTGGGAGAGACAGAAGGGCAAGGAATATGAGGGATGTCCAAAAACACACAACAACTAGTGTGTAGAGCTTCTCCCAAAAAGATCCCAAATCAAGTAAGCAAAATAAGAGAGAAAGCACCACGACTAGAGCAGGTTTCACAGCAAATACAACGTTTTAATGTAAAAGTAAGTGCTTTCATGCCCCAAAGGATGCTTCTTCTGACTTCACTCCAGTACAGCTCTTTTGATTGTGCACCTTTAACTCCTAGTGGGCGTGGCTTGAGCCTTTAAAAAATAAAGTTATCACCTTACAATTCTAACAAATACTCATTGACATAGGTCAAATATCAATACAATTGTGTTTGCCATCATGTATGCTTCAAGATAAAATATTCTGATGCCTTGTACAGGACATGGTTTTGGAATTATTAATGCAAATATGAACAAGCAATATTTGACACCTAGATGAGCAGTAGGAGGTAACTGCAGATGCACCTGGAGGCGTCACTCAGATGTAATGAGTTAAAAGTATATGTATGTCTAGTAGTAGGATGTGTAAACTTGTCCTGACTGCTCATGTATTGACAATGGTTACATCATCTGAAGACCAAACAGTATATGTACAGTATTTTTAATATATGTATTATTTTTGATATATGCATTTTGTTTTAATATATGTGTTTCTTCTTTCATATATATTATATAGAATAGTTTGCATATGTATTAGTATATGCATATGCCTATCACTTTAAGAAGTTTTTACATGGTTTCACTGTTTAATTGAGTGATTGTTTTAAGCTGATTGTGATTTAATTGGTTCTAGCATTATAAATATGTTGAGTCTCTTTTTTGAATGTATTGAAGTCTGAAGAAGCGTCCTTTGGGGCGTGAAAGCACTTACTTTTACATGAAAACGTATTTGCTGTGAAACCTGCTCCAGTCATGGTGCTTTCTCTCTTATTTTGCTTACTTGAATATGAGGGATGGTTAAAAAAGTTAAATAGGAATACATGCAAAGAGATGTGGGGCTATAGCAGAAGATGTAGGATTAGTAGATTACAGAAGTTTGTAAAGCACAGCTGAAGGGAAAACATTTAAAGTTGCAGCATATACTTTGAGAAAGCAGAAGGAAAAGGGATTGAGAGTGATGAGAGAGTTGCTGGAGGAGAGGGTAGGGGAAGATTTTATTTTGTTTCAAACAGCAAGAAGTAAGTATGGTTTGTATGATGGGAATGGTTTGACCTCCTAGGTGGTGAAAAATAATATGAAGAAGCTGAAAGACAGAGGAAGGCAGGCTGAGCAAAAATCAGGTAGAAAAGGAAATTATTAGGCAAGCATGGCTTGAGTTACGGAGGGTGATGATTGGGCTAACGTATAGGGAATTGGGAGAATGGGGGCTCAGTTAATGCTTGGGAATAGTGGTGAAGGGTAATCAGGGAGTTGACATATGCAGAGCCAGGGTTTGATTTATAGGTGAGGTTAATGCTCAGGTGGCACAAGATGTATACGAGCTTAAAGGAAGAAGGATGGAGAGGGGTGAAGAGTTGTTGGTGATGACATGTGGAAGATGCAAATTATTCATGTGATGGTTCTGCTGAAATGGGATGAAGGCATAGGATGGTGAAGTTAAGGGCATTGATATATAACAGGATTCTTTGATTAGTGATTCTTCCTTAAGGGTGTGGGAGATGATCATCAGGCTATGACAAAGAAGACATATCGGCAGTGGAATTGCTAGCAGGAGTTAAACTTGGTAATTAAATGGTGAAATAGTGAGGTAAATGGGAAAAAGGTTAAAATGAAAATAACTGCACTTCAGATACTGAAAATAAGTTGATAGACAAAAGGTGTGAAAACATATTGAAACAAAATGGGGTATACAATGGTGAGCAGAGTCAAGGGGATGGAAGTGTGATCATTGCAGTGGTTGCTACACTGAAAATGCAAAAATAAGAGGCAATGTAGAGTTTGTTTGGGTGCTCTGTTATTTTTGGGTGTTATAGGGGAAGAAATGGGAAGGACTGGTGAAAATAGCAATATAAAGATGACAGCTGTGGAGGTGCAATATTGGAGACCACATTTCACATCTCTTTGTATTACATGACAATGTCTGAATATAGGCGAGAAAAATGTTTCTATTGAGGAAGGTCAGGAGATATGCTGCTGAGATGGTTACAATACAGTAAGACTATGGCTCCATAACTACACACGTCTGTATTCTTTAAGGAAAGAAAAGCTTGGATGGAGTGACATTTTCTGTTTATACTCCTGGCATTTCTTAGTAATACCTTTAGTTTGTCTTGGATTTGTTGTGCTACATTGGTAAGTTTAGCAGGATGCCATTGCCTAAAAAGGCACTATTTGGGCTGCCAACGTTTTAGCTAATATTTGAAAGCCTAAAGGGGACAGGTGCAGAACATCCTTGACAATGTAGTGTGGTCTGTCAACTATATCCTTCAACCATTTCCCCCCAAGCTTATAATTATTGCACCTCCTTTTCAATTACACCAAAAACTAAGCCAACTGTTAAAGTCAATTATCTTCTGCTCATATTGTAATATCACCCACGGAGAAGATAGAATGCTGCTCAGTACTAGGTTCATACTAGCCTGGGACACATAGATTGAGAGCTCCATCATGTCTTTCTCTTCATATAGTCCAGAGAGGCACACCCTAGGTCATTTACACATACAATGATGGTGCCATACTAGTACTTGTGGTTTACTGACCAGAGTGTGCACATAATCTGGCAAACCCTAGCCCCTGATGACCCTGACCCTCTCCTTGCTCAGTTTGTTCTGTGGAAATTCTGTGTGTTGCACAATGGAGTCATCTATGACTAGAGAGTTAGCTTGCGTGGAGGTTTGTCTTACTGGCTTCTGAGGTGTGACACCATGCATAGACATTGAATGTATCATGGTGGGTTTTACTTTGGTAGAGTGTTTGTGAATTTGCTGAGGAATCCTAATGTTATTACTGCATCTGGGGGGCTTTGTAGTTTGGGTAGATTACTTTTCAGTGCCTCAGCAGATGTGAGCCTGTGTACTTGGCTAGAGAATGAGTGTAGCTTAGGCAATGATGGTACATGTTTTGCACAACCTGATTGGTAGATAAAGTGGCAGTATGAGAGAGCCTTGCTTCCAGTGACAATGTATGGTTGCATCTTTCACACACTGTATCTGATTGTTTAAGAATTAGATGGTTGTCCTTAAACATGTGATGATTGCTATTTTGCTTCAGGATGTCCATATTTACCCAGCTAGCTGCTGAGGCAAAATAAAGATGCTTATTTCTGTTTTAGGTAGATTACGAGGGAAGTTGACCACTTGTGTGATGTGTCTCTGTGCAAACGCCAGAAGAAAGAAAGTCTAGAGGATATATGGCAGGCTTGCTTGGATGTTATTGAACTGAAAAAGACACTGTTAGCATAGTCTCACAGAACATTGCTGTTCTGCATGCAAACCAATTACTCAGGAATAATCTGAGGTTGTATTTTTAAAGAGAAAGTTGTATTCTAAAAACCTGTGTCTATGCAGGGAACAGGTAATCGCAACTTTGTGATTCTAAGCATTATGCAAATGTAACAACCATATACAGGCACAGAAAAACAAGCAGTTATTCCACTGGCCAATCCAGCACATGCTGAAGGCACACTGTGATTCCCAGAAGGGACCAGACTACCCACTACTACCACTACAGTGCAGCATCATGAATCTTCTTCTTTCGGCTTTTCCCAGTTAGAGGTCGCCACAGCGGATCATCTGTCCACTCATGATTGGCAGTGAAGTTTTATGGTGTCGAGTTGCTAGCCTGGCACCCAGCCTTCCACAGAAGGTGCACACATGCACACACTCACACCTAGGGCCAATTTAGAGTGTCCAGTCCACCTACAGCATGTCTTTTGGAATGTGGGAGGAAACCAGAGCACCCAGAGGAAACCCACACAACCACAGGGAGGACACACAGACTCCGCACAGAAGGCACCTCAGCTGAGAATCAAACCTGAGCACCTCTTGCTGTGAGGCAGCAACACTAACCACTGCACCACTGTGGCCACCCAAAGTTCAGTATCATGAATACAAAGCTCAAAGTCAACAACCTTTCAGAACTATCTGTGAATAAAGTTTTCAGGAAAGCCACTGCAAAAATTCCCCCCATTTTAACCAAGAGGTGTTTGACATGATAACACTCCAACTGACAGAGGTTAGAAAAAGTGCTCTTGTACAGGATTAGATGGCTAGACAGCATTTGAAGAGAAGAGCTGAAACTAGCTGACAAATACTAGGAAAGCATGATGCCTGAGTACCTACCATCTGAGGAGTTCCAGATTCTGCAAGGCCAGGTGTTGGAGCACCATGCACATGTTCTTAAATGCACATAAGTCTGCTAAGGACTACAGATGTAATCTAAATGAGAATTTATGGGTATGAAGAAAAATGAATGTAGAAGACATTGCATTACTCAGTAGGATAACATGGGTGAATGGGAGTTAGGAGCATAAAAACATCTCATTTGCTGCAGGATAATTGCTGTAGTTTTCTGTCAGTTGAATTCTCTTACACCTCCACATCATGCTTTGGATAAGTAGGGAAGAATAAACAGTCCTGTTAGGGGGAGTAGGATTTGGCAGGCAAGTGACAGAGGGATAGAAGAAGAATACAAAATGTATCCCGTCAAAAGGATTAGTGGCATGGGCGATATGTTATCTTGAAGACTATTGCTAAAAGACATGGCATAGATGAGCTTCCTCATGGAACAGGTGTTTAATGGGTACCAGGGATTCTGTCTGTGGTGACGGTGTTTGTGGACATTTCTTATGAAAAATTGCAACATCTAGAATATCATTTTATTCTTCTCTGTCATATATATTAGCTTAATTTTTTGAAATGAAATATAAAAGCTTTATTGAATAATTGTTTTTATTAATGCCCAGGGGAGTGTGTTCAGTATCACAAGTTGGTAAACTATCAGACTTGATAATATTTTACCAAAAATAAGCATTTCTGAAATTTAGACTGATAAACCACTTTCATCTGTTTCTTCTATAAGCTCAAGGAAGCTTTTTCTTCTAGAAAACATGCCATAGGTATGATGGTGAGTCATCACTTTGTCTCTAGGTGTGCATGGCATATGAATGAGCATGTGTGCATGGCACTTAATACACTGCCCTCCTATTTAGGATTTATTTATTTGTTTTGTTCTCACTAAATACTAGGATATAATTCTCATGCCATGTGATTCTGACATAGACTGGGTAGGTAATCAAAGATTTAATGACAGCAGTAATTGCAGATAACATAGATGGTATGGGAAATACTAATCTGTGCTGTCTACAGGCAAAAAAAAGGCTAACACATAGATGAAGGAATGTTTCCCATACTGCCAGAGCCATAGCAAAGCCTCCAAAAACACGACATCAGAGAAAACATAAGTTTAAATGTACATTGTGTTAAATACAAAAGTACATAAATATAAATTAACTATAAAAGGTATCCAGTTCAGGAGGCTGTTAAGGAGTTTTACCCAAATTCCCAGTTGTTGCAAAGCGCTGTCTTGTTAAGTGAATTGTTCCATGTTACTCAGTAGGCACATTAAGTGTGAAAAGATCAATCCTCGCACCACAGGATTTAGGATACTAACAGCTGGTAGCCTTACTCTTCTGCAATAACTGCAAGAGTTAGCATTTAATTAATTGTTTAGCCCTTATGGTGCAAAACATAAAATGAAGAAGTGTATTGTGCTTCAATACACAAGAAATCTGTGTAACTTCCAGATATAACTGCACATTTGGAAGCCTATAAAGTATGATAAATATTCGTTCCTTAGGATCACAACCATGATATTGCATAAAGTGTATGGCTACATAACTGATCTCAGTTCAGCCAGCAATAGAATAGATGGAGCTTTAATAAATTAATTAATTCCTATACCTGTGAAACACATGAATAACCTAACCTAAATACCATTCATATATTCTGATTGTACTAAATGTCTCACCACATATAACATGGACAGGATCAATTAGCTGCAAAGAGATGAATATACTATAGCAGTGAATGCAAACTAACTATGAGAGATAACAACCAGAAATATAAATGCACACACACAGTGAAATATGACAAGTGATAGACAAAGCAGATAAAAAACAAAGTCTCCATAGTTAAGTATATAGATAGAAAGATAGGCTGATAGATAAATAACTCATTAGGTAAATAGATAAACATGTAAATGTAGAAGCTCACCTGCATTAGTCCTAATAGTTAGGTGGCCAGATTCAATGAAGCCTACATGGTCTGTTTGCACTGTGTGCACGTCGCTGCATGTAGCGCACATGGTAGTACAATGTTTTAGATTCAGTAAGAAGCTCTACATGTGTAGTGATGCTCAAACAAGATAAACAGAGTGGCATAATAATTACAGCATAAGCAGCTGAATTGTATGTTAATCAACCAATCCAAAATGGGCAAGCTATTCAACAAGATATAAAGCAACCATGTAGACTCAGTGCTGGTTTTCCCTGCAAATTACAAAACCTGTTGGAATACAGCCACAGAAAGGAGTCTACACAGAAACAATGTTATGGGCTGCTGTTGCTTTAATCCATGTGTATGTGCAATAGGCTGAAGTCTATGCTGTTGTTGCTGC
Organism: Protopterus annectens; assembly: GCF_019279795.1. Classification (NCBI taxonomy): domain Eukaryota; kingdom Metazoa; phylum Chordata; order Ceratodontiformes; family Protopteridae; genus Protopterus; species Protopterus annectens. The sequence goes on along the minus strand of NC_056737.1, from coordinate 1,754,328,184 downwards.
TAATAGACCAAGGCCAAGAAGGAGAAGAATTTTCAGACCCCATTTAACTTATCACAATCTACATGACATGGAAATTGTAGAGCACTACATGGTGGATAGAGACACACTACAGGAACTCAGCAACTCCTGTCATACTCAACTCAAAGCCAGGACAAACTGAGGGGAACCCATACCAGTGGAGACAGAAGTATGTGTAGCACTTAGAATTTCATCTACACATACCTTTCAAGAGACCAACAGGAGACATGCTGGGGTTGTCACTGGTGTCAGTATCCAGGATCCTCCATCAATTCATGAATGCTATATTCCAACATGCCAGTAGCCACATATATTTTCCCCGTAATCCTAAGGACAGGGCTAGAAATATGCAGTAGTTCTACCATGTAGCACACTCCCTGAAGTATTGGGTGCCATAGATTTCACACATATAGAAATTAAGGTACCACCTGGGGAACAAAGAAGGATCTACATAAGTAGAAAGGGCTTCCACTCTATTAACTGACAAGTTACCTGTAATGCCAAGGTAATCATCTTGAACATTTGCAGGCAACCCAGGCAGTAACCACAACTCACATATCTGGCACACTCCTGATTGCATTAGATGTTCACGGGGGGATATCACACAGGCTTATATACTGGGGGATGCAAGTTATGCACTGAAACAGTGGCTAATGACACCCATCAAAAATGTACACACACCCACTGAGAAACACCATAACAAGGCACATGCTCAAACCAGAAATATCACAGAGCATGTGTTTGAGCTGCTGAAGTCAGGGTTCTGGTGCTACACAACATCATCCTGAGAAAACAACTTCAGCAGGATCAACAAGTGGAAGGGGCACACTTACCACCACCAATGGCAAGGTCATCACAGCCACATGCAGTTGAGGAGTCAAAGGGGGAACCAGCAGCTGCTGTGGGTATAGACAGACATAGGCGGGCTCAATATGCCCTTGCATTGGCTAAGAGGCAAATGCATAGCACACTCACTTACCACCTAAGGGGCTAAAACTTTCCTCCTGTACACCTACAAATAGTAACATTGATGCCTGGCAATGCTCAAAACCTTTACTTACCTGCTAATATCAGACAGAGTCAGCCCTGAAATAAAACTGTTGTAACTGTTGGATTTACATGGTGAGTGCTGAACCTGGGGTGTATTGTGTGATAATGAGAATGAATGGCATATCCTTGCATGTTGTTACTTGGTAGTATAAGCAAGTAAAAGGTGGGTGATTTGTACAGAAATGACTTTCATATGTGGCAGAAGAGACTTATTTGACTATAAGTGTCCTGAATCAAGTTGTAGGCCTCAGGCATCAGAGATTCACACAGTTGTAACTCTCAGAAGTACTGAAGGTCACTAAATGTCCTCAGTTTAGGACTATATGTTTGTAGTGGAAAATCATTAAAGAGAGAAGTTAGAAAGTAATGAGACAATTTTCAGTTTCATACTTCACAATCCACACAAGATCATTAACAATACTGATGCAAAAATATTTGATGCTATCAACTGTCTAACTTTTAAGACCAATATAAGTCAAAGGTACAATTACCAACTCAACACCACAAATGCAGATATACTAAGCACTAAGTCAGCTATGCACCATGACAACCAGAATCAAATGTTATGTATCCTTGTATCGAAATGGCACAGTTTTCATCACTTGCTGAGGGTGTTGTGTGAGGGAGCAGGACATCTGACACACAAGGTCAGTGAGTGTGTGTGAATAAGAAAGAGAAGCAAGCAGACATTTGGATAAAGTAACAGTGAGACAAAATGAGCTTTAAGCTACATGACTGAATCGTGTAACTGTTGTGTGTGTCTATATGGGTCTTACAGGTGAATTGGTGTGATTGTCTGCTTGAACACAGCCAAGCTCTGTGCTAGCTCTAAATCATGGTATGTCAGAGAGGTGTGAGCCATGCATGTTAGAGGTGGCAGTTCATAACTGTCATACCTGACCATGAGAAATGGCTCTGTTAGACACATCCACACCCTCGGTCAGATGCACTGCTGCTACCTGAATATGACTGATGTTTGATGGGTGAACTCCCCACACAAGGATGCCCAGGACCACAACCCATGGCCTGCCATGTCTGGGTGTGGACAGCTCAACCACTGATGGAGCAGTGGAAGTACTGCCACTATGGGAGCATGATTGGGCAAGGCCACATTGTCTAAAAGCAGATGATCTGGCTGACATACACACACACAAGGATGCCATCCCCTTCCCAGCAGACATTCCATCACAGACACTGCCCATACTAACCTGTCATTCTTCTGATTCATTCAGTCCACAACACAGCTGGAGCAGTCATGCATGTCAGCCTGTGCCACATCTACAACACTAAGTATTTCTCTGAAGGACCTATGGGAACATACCTCTGTCTCTATGATGTCCCTAAACATACATTGAGTGGCATGGGATGGACAGCAGGCCTCCTCCAAGCACCATTAACAAACCTCCTGCATGTCACCTCACCCACACTTTGGCTATGGCCAGAGTCAATAGGGACTGAAGCCACCGTAATCACACTTCCATGATTGAGTGTCTCACCCTTTACCTATCCAATATCTGAGGGATCACTAGAATGGGTAGGCACAGACCTACTGGCTGTGTCCAATAGAATTACAGGGGGGTGGCTAAATGTCAACCTCAGTGTGAGATTCAACCTCTGCACCCTCCGGCTGTGCCTCTGTTTGGCCACCATCATCATCAAAGTCTGCTGATAATCTGATGGGTGGTAGAAGTCCCACACTTCCAATGTGAGGATCACCTGTGATAATAAGCAGCAAACACAGGAAAAATATTAATACTTACATGACTATAGTCCAATATATGCTAACAAACTAACAGTGGTGCCACTATTACAGATGGTACAGCAATACACACAATGGTCCTGACACCAACGTCACAAACTAAATAACTGCTCAACTGTACTGACATAAAAATGTTTAACTTACCATGTGCAGATGACTGTAAGCTCCCTATGCTGGGATGATCCTGGAAGAAGTTAAGCAAAAAGTAAGGATAACATTACCTCAATGAACAGTAGCATAGAGGGTAATACTTTTTTTTCCCTTTATATGTCCATTAACTATACTTTCAACAAGAACTTGGATGACAAGTCCAATCTAAGCCCACGCGTAATCAATCAGAATGTGTTGTTAACTGTAGCAGTATACAACCCCTCTAACCAATTTCTTGCTAAACAGAGCTAACATATTACTGTAAATATTTTACTTTGAAAGAGTATTTAATAAGTGACATGCATAAGCTTACCTGGAAGCTCCTCATGGGACATAGTCGATGTACCTGAAACAGTAGCACCAATGTCACGGACATGCTGTTCTGCACTTTGCTGGGAGCTGTCTGAATCCCTGACAGTGGACAGAAACTCTTCATTTGGTGTTAGTTGTGGCTCTGTAGAAGCCCCCCCCCCCTGTACACATCCAATCATGAGTCACTGTAGCTGCTCTCCTCTGTGCAGATAAGATCATGTCAGTGGCCCTTTGGTGCACCTGATCATATGTCCTGCTGTGGTCACCTACTGCATTCACATCTGCAACTGTTGCCAAATTTGCATTCAGCCTAACATTCCCCCATGCCACCTCTCAAGCAGAAAGGAACCATGTCAGATAAAAGCTTGCACAATGTCCTGATTCTCAGTGTCAGTGAAGGGTGGTTTTTAGGGATTAAGAAGCCTAGGTGTCATAGCCTTAGGTGTCCTAAAACACAACAGAAGTATAATGCACATAAGTATCACATAACTAAAAGTCCTGTTTCCAGATAACACATAAAAGCTAACATTTCACTATTACCCACTAGAGAAACATAAAACAGTCAAGATATTGAAATATAAAAAAGGAATTATGTGGTTGCAACATATTACATTCACACAAAGCAAGGCTGGAGGCAAAACAAGAAGAGTAGCAATAGCAACATATCCTTATCTGTGAGAAAACAGAAATGCAGCTCTGCTCCCCCATCATCAAAAGAACAGGCAGATGACACATTTTGCTAACAAATCATCAGTGAAATGCAAAAAGTGCTAGGAAATGAACTGTTCATGAAACATGTGTACAGATTTAACAAAGAACATTCCATTTTAAGCTATTGCCAATCATGTATACCAGTAAAATGCCTTGACAAACATGCCCATGCCACCAGTACACTTCTAAATAATGCATACAGATAACAGTAACATTTGATAAATATATATATATATATATATATATATATATATATATATATATGTGTGGATTCACTTCAGAATATAGAATCCCAAAATCTTGAAACTCAAAATATTGAGATCAGTATCTTGAAATTTCAAAACACTGAAAACTCAAACCATTGAATCTCATAATATTGAAAACACACAAGATACCAACACCAACAATATCCCAGCACAAGTATATACAGAAACCTATTACCCTTCAACAATAAGCAAGGGGGAAAGGCTCTCATGCACTCCCATGTGGGGGGGGGGGGCTGTGCACCCAACACCCCTGCTACTTTTATATATATATATATATATATATATATATATATATATATATATATATATATATATATATCAACTCTGAGATTGCACTTCACTACACTAAGTGCAATCTCAGATTTGATATATTTAAGTAGCAGGGGGCATGGGTGGCGCAGCCCCCCCACATGGGGGGTACAGGGGGGCTTGACATCCTGCTTACACTTTGAGAAAAGTTATATGGTTTGTCTTTGAATTGTTTCTGTATGCAGTTGTGCTGGAATATAGTCAGTATGGGTATCTTGTGTGTTTTCAATATTATGAGATTCAGTGTACTGAGTTTTCAGTGTTTTGAAATGTCAAGATTTTGGTCTCAATATCTCAGGTTTCAAGAATTTGGGGTTCTATATTCTGAAGTGAATCCATGTGTGTATATATATATATATATATATATATATATATATATATATATATATATATATATTTATTTATTTTTATTTATTATACACACACACACACACACACACACACACACACACACACACACACACACACACACATATATATATATATATATATATATATATATATGAAACAGATTTTTCTTAGTGACATTTCAGCATCTGCAGTATATAGCTGAAAAATGCAAGCATACCTTTTCAAGTTCAGTAGTCTTCTCTGCAGATATATCCCAAAGTAATAGCATCTTCTATGTTCTCCACATAAGCAATTCTTCTCACCTTTAGAATCCCTAGCTACATGGTTGCCTTTTTATGGTGTAGATTCAGGACTTTTAGCATGATGAAGATGCAAGATCCAAATGAGGTGTGAACTCATTAGAACTGCTGAATCCCAAATACTTGGCTCTGTGTACACAAGTAAACATAGTGCAGGCACTCCTTCAGTGTTGTTGTTAATGGACTGCAATTGTGAATGATTATATATATATATATATATATATATATATATATATATATATATATATATATATATATATATATATATATATATATATATATATATATATATGAAACAGATTTTTCTTAATGACATTTCAGCATCTGCAGTATATAGCTGAAAAATGCAAGCATACCTTTTCAAGTTCAGTAGTCTTCTGTGCAGATATATCCCAAAGTAATAGCATCTTCTGTGTTCTCCACATAAGCAGTTCTTCTCACCTTTAGAATCCCTAGCTACATGGTTGCCTTTTTATGGTGTAGATTCAGGACTTTTAGCATGATGAAGATGCAAGATCCAAATGAGGTGTGAACTCATTAGAACTGCCGAATCCCAAATACTTGGCTCTGTGTACACAAGTAAACATAGTGCAGGCACTCCTTCAGTGTTGTTGTTAATGGATTGCAACTGTGAATGATTACTTGTATTCAAATTAAAACCTGCTGAAGTGGCTGAATAAACCCAATGGAAAAAACAATACAATTAAAAAAAAACAAAGGTTCAACCGTAAAGGCAGTACAGTTTATTAAAATACTAAACACACGCAAAGCTTTTGATTGAATAGTTTTTTTCTCACTGCATACTAAAACAGGCTGAAATGTTCCAGTTTATATATGATACCAGCCTATCATACATTATCATCAGTTCACGAGTAAACAATTCATCATGATTGCATACTTATATTTAAAACTCAACATATAGATAAACTTATTAATAATAGTAATAATAATAATAATAATAATAATAATAATAATAGCAGCCAGGGTGATGTATACACACATAGAACAATAAAAATAAATAACATTATGAAGTTTAATAGACATACTAACATCATTCAACAAGCGATTCATAAGAATTGGTCTAGCTTACAATTGAACCCTGAATTTAAGGATGTGGTAGGAGACAGACCAAGGATTTTGTATAGGAGAGAAAGAAATTTAAGACATCATTTATGTTATAAAGATTGAATGTTTAGTAATAAGAAGGATGGGCTAATAATTAGTAAGAATGGTACTGTACCATGTCATAATTGTGTATATTGCATATACATATTAATACTAATAGTGAATTTATGCATCCAATTACACATGAAATATTTAAATTTACCACATTTGCTAACTGTAGTACTGAGAATGTAGCATACCTTGCTAAATGTGAAGCATGTGCTTGCTTCTATATAGGTAAAACTAATCAGAAACTAAAAGAAAGGATTGGCTCTCACTTATCTGATATTTATTTATTATTTATTTATTCCAGTTTGATGAATGAGGAGGTCCACTGGGCTCAGGGAGCCCGTTTTCAGTGGAGGCCCGGGGAGAAAAGCTCCACAGTACATAGAACATATAAAGAATACAAACAAAGTATAATGAAAAGAGTTACAAAATACATATTAGATTTCAAGTTAGAGACATGAGTTGTTCATTGGGTACATAGATTCTAAAATCTTTGTGGTAGCTGTAAGGAGATCATTACCAGAGAGGGGAGAATAGCAGGGTAAAAATAAACTATTTACAATATATACATTCATGATATTGTTGTTAGATTAGTTTACAATCAGAGTAAGCCCAGGAGTTCAGGACGTTCAGGATGGAGGAGAGTTACTAGTAGGCTAGGTGGTGAGAATGCAGTTGCATTTCCAATTAGAGGAAAGGTAGGAATGTAGCTGAGATTTAAAGTGGTCAAAGTTTTCAGATGTCCTTAGTGAAGGAGGGAGAAAATTCCACTTTTTGGCTAAGGAAAAAGAAAGGAGAAGCTGTCCAGCAAGACGGTTAGGTTTGTGGACAGTGATCAGATTTTGGTGAGCAGATCTTAAGTTCTGTGAGGATATTAAATGGCAATAATATGTCAATAAATGAAGGGGAGGTTGGATGTTAATGAACATAAACTGTGAATTATGTGCTACTTACTTACATTTCCTACCTTGATACAATTATTTTTATACAGTTTGTAAGTCTAACCTGACACATACACTGGAGGTAAGGAAGTCTGCATTGCTGTTGTGTTTTCCTTCTCTCTACAAGTAATCATTTAAGTAAAAAACAAAGGTTCAGCCATAAAGGCAGCACAGTTTATTAAAACACTAAACACACGCAAAGCTTTTGAAGATATAGTTCTTTCTCAATGCATACTAAAACAGCCTTTTTCAAAACTGGCTTTAAACTATTAATATTATTTAAGCCAGGGCTCATGTCAGCTCTGAAATAATTAATCCATTTGTACTCATTTATCTAAGTAAGATTAACTATACCCCCTTCTAGATTTACATATTTTCTGCAAGAATCTAAACTTAAAAATATGTTCTGATCCAAAGTTCATTATATGTTTGCTTAGTGCAGTTGTTTCAATATTTCTACGTACATTAGATATAAGATATGAGAGATAAAACCTGGAAACTTTATCATCACAATAAGCAGCCTGAAACCCTTCTTAAATAAAAACAGTTAGTTGTATGCAGAATGATTCCAGTTCCCTGTTTTAAATCTGTTTGTGTGGCAAAGAGGAATAAGGCACCCTTACAGTGTTCGTAAGGATCAGTGGAGTAAGAGTTCAAATCCAGACCTATATAAAACTATTTCATGTGCAATAACACACATTTTGTACTATTTATTTCATAAATTGCTTTTCTTCACTTCAACTGCTTTTCCTTTATAATTTTTTTTTCTTTTTTTCTTTCCAGTGTTAGCAGAATGTGTAGCTTTGCGATAATAAGGGAAATGGAGAAAATGAATGTCAGGTTTGGCAGTGCTTATCTTGTTAGCATGATTCATACCAGTGTATAATCTCAGACTAGTGGCCCACACAGGAAGCAGACATAAAACCTGCAGACAAGGTGTCTGTAAAACTGTTTAAAGTCAGAAAGATACATTGTTGCAATTCTGGCTTTCCATCACACAACTCCACATATCGGCATTGCGTGGTGGGTAGGAAGGTTCCCCAACACCTGCAGCCATTTAGCACTTGTAGACAATATGCAGACAAGATGCAGACAGTCAGTCATTGAAAACAGATACATTGAATTAATTCTGTTGTTGCCTGCACAAACGCACTAAATGGCGTTGCATGGTGGTTAACACAGAGAACTTAAGAATGAGTAAGAAATTATGGAACTGTCATGTAACTAGTCCTATGTCAGCAGGTGTAAGTGTGGGGCTTGAATACAGATCATCCTGGGTTCTAGTGCAGGGTGCGTAACCTATTTTTACTGTTGTGACAGTGGAGTTTATAACAATGAACTAAAAATATACAAGTGTTATTTCAACATTCTTGTGGCAACTAATGTAAGTATAAAGCTGCCATACACATGGCCCTGGGTTCTAATATAGACTATTCCACATATTTTTACTGTTGTGCCATTCTCTGTTATATTCACTCTCACTTATAACACTTTAGATAGTGGAGCTAATACTAATTATATGTATGAAGGATAATGCACCCTTATTGTGTTTTCAGATGTATGACTGGGGGTATAATGTCTACTATAGTTCTATAAGCATGATTCCTCTATCTGGACTTAGATGGCTCTCACAATTAAGAAAGACAGAAACACAAATGGATCTACATATAAGAACCTTGTCATGTCACATACATATATGTGTAAGACCTCAATGTTACCTGTAGTTATGAATGATTCTTGACTATGTGTGAACAGGATTTCTTCTGTGGCAAAGATGGAAAATCGCCACTGTAGAAGAAAATGTTTTGCCCCTTTTGCCTAGGTTTGAATCCCACACTTTAAAAATCTATTTTACCAGTGTATAAAGCCAAAAGCAAATGTGTCAGGTCATGACTTTTATGCCCCCAGTGCATGTCTGCAAACCTAACTAAACTAAGAGGTATCTTCCATTTTTCAATATATATTTCCAAGCTACAACAGCAAGCACCTCTCAAACTAAGGTCAAGTGTCAGATTAACCTTCCAATTTAAAATATTTCTTTCCTCCCTGCTTGGAACTGCTGCTCTGTGCTTAACATTGTGCAAACACATTTGCCATCATTCCTCAGGTTTGCGCACTACCAGTTAATGTGATAAGAGGAATTGGTGGGAAAGCATTAGTTGCCATTATTCTACTTCAGTTGTTAGACATGTCTGGAGTTAGAAGGGAAGCTGCACAGTTTAAGGCACAGAGGAGGGATGTCCAGGATATTTACTGGACTTCTGATAAACCACCACAGCCAAAGGCTTCTGCAGGGACTATTCTGGCTCCCAGTACAAGTCCAATGCGTAGAGTAGTTTGACTCAGTCTGTGTCCAGTGCTACTGGCATCCCACAAACTGGAGAACAGTGTCAGCATCATTTTACTGACCTCCAGAGGCACAAAACTGATACCCTCAACCAGTGGTTGAAAGAATTTCAAACTGCTGACATCACACAACTGTGTAAGTAGGGTCAAGAGGATTTGTAATACATAGAAAGCTAAATATAGGCAAGATTGGTATACATAATTCTTTTCTGTTCTTTCCACAGCAAATGCTGAAAGAGAGTTCTATGGATGGGCTTATGATGACTGAATGGAGAGATTGAGTGAAGCAACTGGTATGTATGTAGCTTTAAAAGTTAAAGATAGAGTAAATATATATATATATATATATATATATATATATATATATATATATATATATATATATATAGTTAGGAAATTGAGCATGCATATCCTAACTATAAAATCAAGTATGCATGCATTAGTCTGAAGCACAACACAATATTGGGAGTCAAGTTTAAGACTGTAGTCAGTGGTTGTGGGCTCATTTACCATGAGAAACAACTATATAATACTGCACTTCTTTAGGGATATTACATTAACTTAAACTCTATGCAAGTGACATAAATGCCCTGCTGTTAACTGTAATCGGTACAACTGGACCAATCATATGTGCAAAATATGCAGATTTTAAGGATTGCTTTCAGCAATCTGCAATTATAGTGTGTAGTTTTTAGGATGTATAGTTAAATGTAATATTTCAGATAACATAGTTGCATAATTGTGTTAATGCTTTGTATGTTACATATGATGGTACTGATTTTATCTTTTTTCTCTCTCACCCCAGTCCTTATCTCTACTTTTTATTTTCTATTATGTGTCATCAAAATGTCTCCATGTCATCCATATGTACCAAATCACTAAATGCTTCACAGCACAGTGAGGTAGGCCAGTCCCAGTGGATCAGCCTGCCTCCACTTCAGTGACTCCAGAACAAATGCCCAGCACATCTGGGGCCCAACCTGACAGCAATTCCTCTAGTGACCCTGCACTACCTCTGCCCTCAGGTAGTGATGCCCTGGCAGCTGGTGCTGTGGTACCCTCCAGGAGCAGTGACAGAGGTGGGGATTTCATCACCCACCAAAAGATGCCAGAGTTGGTGTATAGGGTTGTACACTGCACCATTGGTGTACACCTTGCCAGATGGAGCAGCTGCTCTCCCTCATGGTACATAGGAAGAGGAGACATCAAGCACTCCAGCCACCAGCTGAGTAAGGGTATTGTGATGATGGTCCAGTGGGTGAGGATTAGATTATTACTGCCTCCATGTTTGACAGACATGAGCCTGTGTTGGCCCCTCCCTCACCCTAGTCATGGTGTCCCCCAACCTTTTGTGTCCCTCACCATGTTGTACCCTCCTTCACCTCAGACATGGTGTACCCCAACCTTTTGTGTCCTTCACCATCTGTGTCTCTTGTTTTGTTTATCTTGCTTGTTTGCATTTGCTTCCTCACCTACTCAACATACCTGACCCAGAAATACCTACATCCCTTACCCATCATTCATCTCTTACTAAATTAAAAAAAAAATGGGGATCTGTCCCACTAAAAAAATATCGGCCCATAAATACCTCTCTGTTTTGCACGTGTCTTCATGGCACACTTGATTTGGTCAAATTGGATATACAACATGATTGCATTGTTGCCACCCCTCTTTCTGGAGGTGACAGTCCAAATTCAGTTAATATTCTGCACATATTTTCAGTTTTCACTGTTGAAGAAATGGATATCTATGGTCCTTTCCTACCTCCCTCCTGTACATTCCTATATTTCGTAACCTTTGTTCTTCCTCCTGCTTGCTCCCCATTTCATCACTTTCTTATCTACTTCATTTTAACACCTATAATCTCATCAAAAAATAGAATCACACACAACACAGATAAGTACCACAAAAAGCAATGGATTCATTTGTTTTTGGCCTCTATCTTTGCATGGAGTTTAGCATTACACACCAATGCCAAGAGAAGGTGAGTGGACCTTCAAATCTTTGGTTACCTCCACAAAATGCTGCTTAAACCTACTGCACTATGCCAATACACAGCAACACATGCAATATAAAGAACTGATGCCATTGCATTATCGCTGTTTATTTAAAAGTATTAAATACACCTGGATTCAAACCCAGTATCATCTGGGCTGAAAAAGATATGTATCAATGCATTCACCAGCTACCACAGAGTCATATAAGCATGAGGTATGTTTCATAAACTCAGTACTAACTCTCAGAATTTTAGCAACGCAACTCATGTTTTTCCACTGCATAACTACACACAAACAGGGCAAGTAATGTAAATGTGCATCTTGCAAGATTAAACACTTTGCCAACTATCGTGCAAACCCATTGCTGCCCTATGCAAATTCAGTTTTAGCATATGTTAGTGCTTTTTACTATCCATTTACTCCTTATGTCATGAAACTACATGTGGAAATATAACAAACTGAAGGGCCTATCTAACAATATGTCACATATTTGCAATGCAGCCATGTGTTTTGCCTCCCCCCATGCACTGCAATCCTGGACTCATAGTACTTGTTCACAAATATATCAACTACACTACATAAATTAATAACAAATGTGTGATATCCAATGGATATCTATCTAGTAACATGCAGAACTAGAAGAATCTTTACAGCTGAACATGACTACACATCCATCAACTGACCCTGGTAACTATTGACCCATAAACCTAAAAAGTCTTATCTGAAATGCTATGGAAAGAATCATCATGGACATTATCCACAAAGACATAGGCAGCCTTCAAAACTCTTGACCTGACCCAGTTTGATTTTGTCAAGGGTAGATCTTGCTTATTAAACCTAGTGAACTTCTTTAAGAATGTCATTAAAGCCCTGGATGTGGGAAAACAGTACATACCACATATTTTGATTTAGCCAAGGCCTTTAACACAATCCCCCATTCAGGTATAATAGAGAAAGTCTACCATTTGGTGATTAACCCATAGATTTCTAGATGGGTAGTCAACTGGCAAACCAACAGAATGCATACTGTCAAAGCTGGGGAGTCCACTTCCACCAGTACACCAATTACCAATGGACTACCACAAGGAGCTGTGCTGGGCCCTCTAATGTTTAGAAACAATTTCTATGAAGTCCGGGTGAAGGTAGATGGCCTGTGGCTAAACAAGTTTGTAGATGACTGTAAACTAGGCACAATCGTATAGAGTCCCCCAACGATGTTAACATATTACAGAAAGGGCTTACACAGACAAATGATTGGTGCCAAACTCACGGACTGAAACTTAACACAAAAAATGCCTTATTGTCCATGTTGGTAAAGAAGTAGCCCTTGATAATTATGATATACATAACATTCCTCTAAGCTCAAACTCTGTGGTGTGAGATTTAGGAACACAGGTTGATAGCAATCTAAACTTTGATCATCATGCATCCATAGTGGTAAGAAAAACATTCTACATTGAGCACCTCATAAATAAGGGCATCACACCCAAGAACAGGTAAGCCATAGCTCCAATGTAGTCTACCCTTATCAGACCTCTAACTGAGTACAATACTCCCTTTTGTATGTACCTCACCAGAAACCTGCAGAACTGGAAAGACCACAGAGGTTTCTGACCAAGATAATCTAGGGCCTACAAAACATGACTTCCATGGAATGACTGAAAGCCCTGTCACTGTACTCAGTGTCATGCAGGCTGCTGAGAAGCAACCTATGCCTGGCCTACAGACCAGTCTCAGACCCTGCCCTAATGGAACTGCTGGACATCTCAAAATCAAATAGGATAAGAATAAATAGATCCAGCTCAACCTAGCCTGTGACATAAACAGAACATGCTGGAGAGACAGTTATATCTCCCAGCAACTGCTGATCCTCTGTAATAGCTCCCACTGCACATGAAGCAGAGCTCCTCAATGAACCTATTCAAGTGCAACCTTGACAACTGGGTGGGTGACCATAAATTTACCCCAGGGCTAGCATCTATGTTCCTCATGGGCTGAGGCTGTCAGTGGTGATTGCAACATTTCTCTGCTCACAACAGCCATCTAATTATGGTCAAGAAGAGCCCTCAGGTTTTTACATGGCTAGGCTTGTGGCCCTAGGGCCATCAGCCTAGTAACCTCCTATGAACCTATGAACTTATGCAAACCTCCTAACATCTTCTTTCCTACATCCACTGCAGATATCCACTGCAGCTTGTCCTGCAGCCTTGTAAAAGGCAGACTTGTGCCATGGTGCTTCTGTAAAGTACTGAGCTCTGTAGCCTCTATACTTATATAGGTATACGGTACTGTTGTCACTGCAGTCAACAGGTGTGCTGCATGTGTGTACTTGGTGTGTGTGTGTGTGTGTGTGTGTGTGTGTGTGTGTGTGTGTGTGTGTGTGTGTGTGTGTGTGTGTGTGTGCATGTGTCTATCCAGCCAGAAGACCATAAGTGTGTATCCTACAGTTACCACTCCAGTCCCATGGATCGACAGTATTTTGACACTTGCACATGACTACATATCCATTTCATGCAGGCCTCCCAACATCTTCTCTCCAACATCCACTGCTGATGTCATCCACTATAAGTTGCTCTGCGGCCTTACAAAAATCAGATTTCTGCCATGGCGCTAGCATAAAGTAGTGAGTTCTGTAGGTTTATACTTAAGCAGGTAAGGGTTCTGTTTTCACTACAGCAACTGGTGTGTGTGTGTCTGTGTGTGTGTGTGTTTGTGTTTGTATGTGTGCACTTGCTTTACATTACAGACAGCCTTTTACACCAGCATGCACGACACTGCTATTATTACTGTATTCTCCTCGTCAGACACTACTGATGTCATCAGCTATAAAGTGTTGTCTGAAAAACTCCAAGTCAGACTTGAGCTGTGATACTTGCCTTAAATAAATGTTCTGTAGACTGTGTACTTAGGGAGGTAGGGATTCTGTTCTCACTGCAGTCAATTGGAATGCGTGTGTGTATTTGTGCACTGGTTTGAAATTACAAAGGGCCTTTTATACCAGCATGTGGGATACTGTTATCACCATATTTTCCTCACCAGACACTGCTGATGTTATCAGCTATAAAATGTTACATGAAACATTATAAGTCAGAGTTGAGATGTAGTGCTTGTCTTAAATACAGAGTTCTGTAGTCTGTATACTTAGATTGGTAAGGGATCTGTTCTGACTGCGGTCAACATGGTTTGGATCTGTGTGTGTGTGTGTGTGTGTGTGTGTGTGTGTGTGTGTGTGTGTGTGTGTGTGTGTGTGTGTGTGTGTGTGTGTGTGTGTGTGCCCTTGGCTGACATTACAGAGAACTTTTTACACCAGCATATGGGACACTGTTATTACCACATTCTCCTCACTGGACACTGCTATATCTGATTTATGGATGTGTATTATTCCCAGCAGTGCAGTGTCAGAGACTGGACTGGAGGTCAGGCAGAAGTCACCTCATCCTATATGATACAGATTACAGTGACATGGCTTTTAGTCTAACCACATACGTCATGCCATGTTTTGTAGGCCCAGTGTGTTCTTGTTGAGAAACCATTGTGGTCTGTTCATCTTCTGCATGTGTCAGGTGGGATACATGAAAAATAGAGCATTATACACTATTAGTATCCTGATAAGATTTGAGCATAGTGCTGTAATATAATTCTCAGATCTGAATACAATGGTGTGACTTATGATGTGCAAAAGATAGGCTTTCAATACCAGTGTGGAGACTTGGTGGTCAAAGTTCAGATTGCTATCTATATGTATTCCCAGGTCTTGCATGGGTTTCAGCATAGCGGAGTATTGTCAATGCTGTAATTAGCAGGGAATTCCACTTTGCAGAAGGACAACATAAAGACACAGTTTTGCATTTATTTGTAGACTGGCTTTGTCAGTAACCATTTGTCTGTGTTAGCCCATCCTGTAGTATGTTATCATCATTGGTTGACTCAGTGATTGCACCTAGTATACAAGAATCAGCAAACACAGTAAGCCAAGGGCCATATACTTTAGCGTGAACTGTGGTAAATAGATTCCAAATAGTAAAGGAACAATAACAGATCCCTGGGGTACACCAATGGTGGTAACTCTACTGGTATAGGTTGATTCCCCAACTTTCACAGCATGTGTTCTGTCGTTGAGCCAGTTAGTTACCCATCTAGTGGCATAAGGGTTTGTCCCCAGCTGGGGGTGTTTCTCAATGATACCTGCATGGGGAATTGTGTCCAAACCCTAGGCCAGATCAGAACAGGCAGTGTGAACTATATTGCTTTCATCCAGGACAATCACACAGAATTTATGGGCTGTGACAACATCACAGATCACCTATAGCATGACTCAGCACATACATTTTCCTGACATTGTTGATTTTACATTTCAACACACCATCCACAAAGACTATGTTCCTGAAGAAGGGTACACATCAACATGCATCCGAGTTGAGCAGGGGGACAGCACCTGATGCATTCATGTATAAACACATCCTGACTTTCCTCATCTGTGAGGCAGACCAACATGTCATCATAGACCTTTACTAAATGGACACTAGTAATATTCTGTCTGTGTGCAATAGACCTGTGTGAGTTGTTAATGCTACATCATGTCTGTTATATCTGTTAGATGTCCTCAAAGAGGTCATCAAGGGCAAGCACAATGACATTTGATCAATCTGCACTGTCAGATGTAGCAATAAACATTCATAACACCAAATGTGTAGACCATTGAATCACACACATGGTATCTAATTATGTTGAAATGTGTGATGTGAGCTATATCTCAGGTCCAGTGATCAGGTTCGTACATCAGAGCTGTCTGCTAGCCCCTTTCCTGTCCATTATTTAAGTCATAAATGTCATAAGTTACATACACATCCTGTGTCCACAGAGCTGTCTGAAAGACAGATTGTGGACATTCACTGATTCCAACTGTGATATCAGTATAATACAGACAGCATCAACACACACCAAGGATTGCTGCCACAGCAACGACAACACCTGTAATGAAACAAAAACATGGGGAGATGTGTTACATCAGAAAAACAAAAACCCAAGCTTTATGTAGACATCACACCCCATAATCAGACCACTATGTTGGTGTCCTGTGTCCTGGGGTAGATGGTAAGTGGAACGTCCACCAGCTTGTGGCAACAGTGCTAACTACTCCCTTGTATGTAAAACAACTACTGATTATGTGAAGGACATCCACATCACAGGCCATAATACCTCCATAGGTCAGAGCCTTCATCACACCAATAACTGAGTACAATGAACCCTTCTTTATGTACTCCCTACACATCTCCCAGTGATATATAATTGAAGTGTACCACTTTTGTTACAGTGACCTGTCACACAACTTATTGATCATACCTAGATATTCTTTTTATGGCATAAACATTACAGTCTGATGGTGCAGAGCCACCATCAAGGTGTTATACCAGATGCATGTGTGATACCTGTTCTGGTGATGCACACATTACATACCTAGCTATTTGACAATATGGATGGCATGGGTAACATTTGTGACAATGTGGCTTGTGCCATATATATATATATATATATATATATATATATATATATATATATATATATATATATATATATGTTTATTTATATATATTTGCCATGAATGCCAATCAACTTGCCTGTATTGATCATAATGTCACATAAAGGTATAGCAGTGTCCCTACTAACACCTCGACCAGATGTTACAGTGTCAGGACATTGTGCATGATTACCCTCATGGAGTGCAGACATGTCATAATAGTTGTATGAGCGTGTTTCTGCTGAACTATCGCTGATCACTCTTAATCACATATGTTATGTCAGAGACATAGGATTACTGCTGGTATTATTCTGATATTGCAAATTCGAAATGTTGTAGCAAAAATCCAATAAGACACAAACATTGAGGAAAAAATACACCTTTATAAACAGCAAAGCTTTTGGGTTACACACCCTTTCTCAATACTAATACAGGTTTCATTAAAACAATCCATTTAAATAGGAGTCAATGTTAATCACATGACATGCAGCCCAAAAAAAATCATGTGACAATTACAAGACTTTAAAATGTCATACAACTAATAAAACATAATATTTTACATATATATAATAAATTCTACAATAAATTCACAACCTACAAACTCTCATGTAACATTTAACATAACTTAGTACGTTGTATTTTAACTAAAATAGGTTTTAATGTGACAGCAGAATTCAAGCCAGGTAGACAATCAGCTGATAACCTTAATATCCACTCATACTCTTTTACTTCTAAAAGATTATTAATGTCACCACCCCCCTATCTGATATATGTACCATGTCAATAGCCCTGAACTTAAATTTATGTTCATGATTATGAGTACTTATGTGTTTATATAAAGCATTCCTTTCGTTAGCCCTTCTTATCTCAGATTTATGCTCAGTAATGTGTTCTTTTAACTTCCTTGTTGTTTTTCCTACATAAAATGATGAGCATACAGTACAGGTTGCTAAATAAACAACATTGTTACTAATGCAAGTTGCTACCACAGTGAACCTATAAGTCTTATGTGTCATGGGGTGAACAAATGTGTTACCAACACTACTGCCTATAATATCACTACAACAGCTACAGTTCATACAGCTAAACGTACCATATTTAAAAGAGCCTTGTTAAACATTTTTCTCATCTTTAAAATCTTTATAACATAATCTGCTCTATAGTGTTTTCATATTCCTGTAAGAAAAATACGGTCTACTACTTAGAACAGCCCCAATGTCTGCAGATGCCATTAAGACTACCCAGTATTTTTGAGTAATACGTTTAACTAAATATGCCATGGTGTTGTAAGTTGTCACATACCTAGGTTCATAGGTTCATAGGTAGGTACTAGGCTATTGGCCCTAGGGCCTATATAATCCTAGCCAAAGGTACCCTGGCTTTCGCCACCCAAGAAAATTATTTTCCTGTGCCACTGTCGAGCAGAGCCACAGAAGTGATCCCTGGGGTGAATTTCCTATCTCCCATCCAATCATCAAGATTTTTCTTGAACAGTGCTAATGAGGAGCTTTGTTTGATATAGATAGGTAGTTTGTTCCAGTGCATGGGAAGTCTCTGGGACAGGAATCTATCCCTCCAGCATGTTATGTTTATTGTGGTGATGAGGTTTAGGTCCCTAGAGCATGTAGCTCGTAGGGATTGGGATTTCTTTAAGTGGAGCATGTCTAAAAGCTCTGGGTTTGACATAGCTTTGTGTGTTAGGCAGAGATCGCCTCTGAGTAGGTGATATGCAACGGAGTAAAGCTGCAGTTTTTTGAGACGGTCTGCATAGGGCATCTCTTTGAGGCTGGTAATCCTCTTTATGAGGTGTTTCTGTGGCCTTTCCAGTTGTTGTAGATGTCTTGTGAGGTATATACCAAAAGGTGCATTGTACTCTATAACTGGTCTAATGAGTGACGAGTAGAGGGGAACAATGACCTCTTTTTTCCTGGATGAGAAACCTTTTGTGATGAGGTGTGCCACATAGAAGGATTTCCTGACTACTGTGGCGATGTGATTATCAAAGGAGAGACTACTGTCCACCTGTGTCACTTTCAGTGTTAAGCAGACTACCACCTATGTGGTAGCTCATGGGTACTGAGTTTTTACCAAAAGGAATGACAGTGCACTTTTTGGCATTGAGCTTGAGGCCATGGCTTTGACACCAGGCATCTGTCTCATCAAGGCCCTTTTGTAGGATGTCCACATCTTTTGGAGTTTTGATTATGGCTCCTAGTTTGCAGTCATCTGGAACTTCATTAGCCAAAGACCTTCTGTGTTGGCCTGTACTTCAGAGAAGTAGATACCAAACAGGGGAGGACCCAGGACTGAACCCTGTGGTACTCCACTTGTCACTGATCTGAAGCTGGATTTGGAGTCTGCTACTTTCACAGTGTGGGTTCTGTCAGTGAGCCAGTTGGCAACCCATCTTGTGACATAGGGATATATACCTAGTTTAGTGAGTTTATCTATAATTCCAGAGTGGGGGATGGTGTCAAAAGCCTTGGCGAGATCTAGATAGGCTGTGTGAACCACCTTACCCTCATCTACGGCTTTGGTGACTGCTTCAAAGAAGTCTATCAGGTTTAGGAGACATGATCTGCCTTTTACAAACCCGAACTGGGTGGGTCCTGAGTTTGGAGATTACCAATGTAATTGTTTATAAGTTCCATGATGATACGCTCCATAGCCTTGCAGACCAGGCTCATTAGGCTAATTGGGTGGTAGTTTCCGGGGTCTGTGGTGGCTCCCCCTTTGTGGAGTGGGATAACTGTCACTGTGTGCCATACAGTGGGCACATAGCCTGAGGTGAGGCTTTGATTGAACATGGTACTTTGGTGGGGTGCTAGTTCATTCTGTAGTTCATGTAGAACACAGCCTGGGATGTCGTCAGGTCCCATGGATGCTGTGTTCTTGGCTTTGGATAGTGTGTTTTTTACCTGTGCAGCCATGGTTACAGGAACTTTGCATTCTTCTGGTATAGAGATGGGCCCTTTAGGGGATGACAGAGGGGTAAAGTTAGCACTGAACCTATCTGCCAGGATGTTGGCAATATCCGTTGGTTCTGTATATTTAGTGCCATTGTGCTGTAACTCAGAGCAGATCTGAGTGTTGCCATTGAGATTCTTGACATAGCTATAGAATGCTTTGTGGTTGTCTTTAGAGTCAGTGGCAGTTTTGTTTTCATAACTAGCTTTGGATGATTTTATGAGAGATCTCAGCTTCTATCTGAAGCTGACCAGGGAGTTTCCCCAATCATGGGATTTTACTCTTTTTTGCAACAGTTTCTTTCTTCTGTTGTAGAGTTTGTTTATGGCAGGGGACCACCAGATTGGCTTTTTTTTTTTGGAGGATAGCATCTTGGTTCTGTTAGGGATTGCACGATCCATGCACTCATGTAAGTGCTTATAAAGTGCATTTGTGTAGGATTCAGCAGTCATACCTCTATTGTCCATCAGCATGGGTGTCTAATTTTATCTTCCTTCAATGCACTCTTGTTAGAGTCAGATACCAATTCATCTAATGAAAAAAAGATCGGTTTCAATTTTGTCTGTCTATCAGCTATAATATTAGCTTTAATAGGAAGCATTGATTCAAGATCATAACCGCTACTTACAAACTCATCTAGCGTTTCATTTAACTGAGAAAGAAAGCATGAATCATCAGTGTTTAATCTACTGATTCTACTAAACTGCGCCTTCACAACACCTTTAAATACATGTGGGGCATGCATACTGGTGTTATGTATATACCTGCCCACATGAACCTTTTTTTTATACACTGTAGTATTAATCAAACCTTCCTTCAACACAACCTTAAGATCTAAAAAGGTTATGGAATTATCTGAATATTCCATTTTAACTTTTAAAAATTCAGTAGTACTTTTCAAAAATTGTATGCATTCAATTAGTTCTACAGGAGACCCTTTCCAAATTAGAAAGCACTCATCCAAAAACCATTGATAAAAGCAAACATTCTTATTCAAAAAATAATGCTATCATGAATATATATCTTTTCCCACTGAAATAAAACTAAATTTGCATAAGTGTTAGCTACCGGTGTACCCATTGCTACACCAGTAAGTTGCAAATAAAATTGTTTGTTAAACAAAAAAACATTATTAGTTAGTGCTATGTCCAATAGAGAACAGATATTCTGTTTTCCTTGCTGACAACGAGGACTGCATAGTCAAAAATTCACGAATAGAATAAATA
Source organism: Protopterus annectens (assembly GCF_019279795.1). Lineage (NCBI taxonomy): Eukaryota > Metazoa > Chordata > Ceratodontiformes > Protopteridae > Protopterus > Protopterus annectens. Next base: position 1,754,306,791 of record NC_056737.1, on the reverse strand, counting down.
CCGTACTCATTTGGTATAACCGTAAATAAAGATGAAATATCCAAAGTCACAAACAAGAATTCCCCTCTATGCATAATATCAGTATTTAAACTATTAAACAATTGTCTTAGTTTAATAATAAAGTCTGTAGTTGGGAGGGTGGCCTAATGGTTAAGGTGTTTGCCTTACAAACACAAGGTGCAGGGTTTGAGTCTTACAAGGTATAATTGGCTAGGCTTATAATGGCTCACAAGGGCAGTTAGCCTAGTACTAACCTATGAACCTGTAGTGTCTTTTAACACAGTATTACATTGCACCAAAAAAGGGTGCAAATGTTTCTGCAGGTAAACTGAAATAGGCTCAGTAAGGCAACCATTACCAGAAACAATAGATCACATTGGGGGGTTCCCTTATTGACTTATGGATATTCTGTATACCATATAATTCTGGCACGGTAGGACAGGGAACAGTAAAAAAATGAAACAAATCTAAATCAATATCACCACTAAGTTGTAAATGACATACAATCATATTAGCAGAACTAATACATTTCTTAACATCAACAGGTAAAATAGCTTTAAAGGCATGGGCATCTTCTAGTAAAACAGAAACAGATGAAAAGTATTTAACACTATCCATAATTACAACAACGCCCTCTTTGTCTACCTGCTTGATAACTATACTGTTATCCGCCTGCAGATCTTTGAGTGCTACAAATTCTTCATATGTTAAATTATAGTGTTTTTTGGTTGTGTTTGAGTATGCACATCTCAATTCCCTCTCACATAAAATCATGATATGCTGTGAGGACAGGAATATTAACAGGTACAAATGTACTGTGCCCTCTACAGGTTGTTTGAATAGGAACGTTATTCTTAAACATCACTTTTAAATTTAAATTCCTAATAAACTGCTTGAGATCAGTCAATGCAGAAACTAAATCATCACCAGATGTTGGAATAAAACTAAGACCTTTCTGAAGCAATGTATAATGAGAAGCTTCCAAAATTAAGTTCAATAAGTTCAAAACACTTCGCGTTATCGTCGGGTTACTTTGACCTGCTTGGCCGGACTGTTGTTTTTGTGCTTGATTGGATGCGCTGTTTGTCTTATAGTTGATCTCCCCCTCGAAGTAGATCGCTCTTTTACCCTCTCTGGTTGTTCCAATTGAAAGCACTTCTGAAAAAGGTTTATTGTAGATTGATGCATTTTTTTAGCATCATTGTTCTTTTTATTATCACTGCCATTCTCCATTTCATCTCCAGTCAAGCGCAAGCCAGCACTTGCACCAGCTGATTGTGATGCAGCTAAAGTAGGCGTGGTCATAACCACACTATTAGATTGATTAAGTGATGCCAATTCTCGAAAGGGAGACTTTGTTGCTACTAATTCAGGAAAGTCGTTAAGAGTGTCCATAGAGGTTTTCTGAACCACAGTCTTTTTATTATTATTTAGAAAGGGCACATCATTCTTCGGCCAAGAGAAAATATGGCCTTTTTTAAAATCTGCCATGTCCCGTAGTAATTTACATTTCTTAGTTGCCTCTAGTTGATCATCAAGTGCCTGCAGTCTATCAAGCATTTGCTGATAAGAGTTAAGCATAGTGTTGAAACAAGCCATAGCCATAATTTCAGTCTCCATATTCATTATCTCTTCCTTCAGTTCTTTCTCACTATTTGAAAAAAAGTCATTCATAAGGACCATATAATCAAGGCTTAATTTAATGTTTAATTGCTGCCACCGCTTTAACAAATCCGGATAGGCATTGCCATATGAGGGCATCTTTAAGACTCTCAAGCCCCGTGGCACTATACCCCTATCCAGATAAGCCATAAAACTAAAGCGTTGCCACTGCAGGTGCTTAAATGCACCCAACTTCCTCTCGAGCAGTTGTAACTTCTTACCAAAATCTGCCGAGTTTTCTGTGGTCACAGAACAGGCAGCATCACAGTCCATAGATGGTGTGGAGACAAAATGCAATAAAGGATTAACCTCATTAGCCAACAAAGACTTAAGGCAATTTGTAGTTTCCATGAAACGGCTGCAATGACTCTCAAAATGTTCCCAACGAAACAGCAAACAAAAGTACTACAAAATTTTAAATGCTGTAGCAAAAATCCAATAAGACACAAACATTGAGGAAAAAATACACCTTTATAAACAGCAAAGCTTTCGGGTTACACACCCTTTCTCAATACTAATACAGGTTTCATTAAAACAATCCCTTTAAATAGGAGTTTTAGTTTTATGGCTTATCTGGATAGGGGTATAGTGCCACGGGGCTTGAGAGTCTTAAAGATGCCCTCATATGGCAATGCCTATCCGGATTTGTTAAAGCGGTGGCAGCAATTAAACATTAAATTAAGCCTTGATTATATGGTCCTTATGAATGACTTTTTTTCAAATAGTGAGAAAGAACTGAAGGAAGAGATAATGAATATGGAGACTGAAATCATGGATATGGCTTGTTTCAACACTATGCTTAACTCTTATCAGCAAATGCTTGATAGACTGCAGACACTTGATGATCGACCAAAGGCAACTAAGAAATGTAAATTACTACGGGATATGGCAGATTTTTAAAAAGGCCATATTTTCTCTTGACCGAAGAATGATGTGCCCTTTCTAAATAATAATAAAAAGACTGTGGTTCAGAAAACCTCTATGGACACTCTTGACGACTTTCCTGAATTAGTAGCAACAAATTCTCCCTTTCGAGAATTGGCATCACTTAATCAATCTAATAGTGTGGTTATGACCACGCCTACTTTAGTTGCATCACAATCAGCTGGTGCAAGTGCCAGCTTGCGCTTGACTGGAGATGAAATGGAGAATGGCAGTGATAGTAAAAGTAAAAAGAACAATGATGCTAAAAAAATGCATCAATCTACAATAAACCTTTTTCAGAAGCGCTTTCAATTGGAACAACCAGAGAGGGTAAAAGAGCGATCTACTTCAATGGGGAGATCAACTATAAGACAAGCAGCGCATCCAATCAAGCGCAAAAACAACAGTCCGGCCAAGCAGGTCAAAGTAACCCGATGATAACGCGAGGTGTTTTGAATTTATCGAGCTTCATTTTGGAAGCTTCTCATTATACATTGCTTCAGAAAGGTCTTAGTTTTATTCCAACGTCTGGTGATGATTATTATCTGCATTGACTGATCTCAAGCAGTTTATTAGGAATTTAAATTTAAAAGTGATGTTTAAGAATAATGTTCCTATTCAAACAGCCTGTAGAAGGCGCAGTACGTTTGTACCTGTTAATATTCCTGTCCTCACAGCATATCATGATTTATGTGAGAGGGAATTGAGATGTGCATACTCAAACACAACCAAAAAACACTTTAATTTAACATATGAAGAATTTCTAGTGCTCAAAGATCTGCAGGCGGATAACAGTATAGTTACCAAGCAGGCAGACAAAGGGGGCGTTGCTGTAATTATTGATAGAGTTAAATACTTTTCATCTGTGTCTGTTTTACTAGAAGATTCCCATGCCTTTAAAGCTATTTTACCTGTTGATGTTAAGAAATGTATTAGTTCTGTTAATATGATGGTATATGATTTACAACTTAGTGGTGATATTGATTTAGATTTGTTTCATTTTTTTACTGCTCCTTGTCCTACTGTACCACAATTATATGGTATACCGAAGATCCATAAGTCAATAAGGGACCCCCCTATGCGACCTATTGTTTCTGGTAATGGTTGGCTCACTGAGCCTATTTCAGTTTACCTGCAGAAACAGTTGCACCCTTTTTTGGCGCAATGTAATACTGTGTTAAAAGACACTACAGACTTTATTATTAAACAAGACAATGGTTTAATAGTTTAAATACTGATATTATGCATAGAGGGGAATTCTTGTTTGTGACTTTGGATATTTCAACTTTATTTACGGTTATACCAAATGAGTACGGAATTAATTCTATTCGTGAATTTTTGACTATGCAGTCCTCATTGTCAGCAAGGAAAATAGAGAATATTTGTTCTCTATTGGACATAGTACTAACTAATAATGTTTTTTTATTTAACAAACAATTTTATTTGCAACTTACCGGTGTAGCAATGGGCACACTGGTAGCTAACAGTTATGTAAATTTAGTTTTATTTCAGTGGGAAAAGATATATATTCACGATAGCATTAATTTTTTGAATAAGAATGTTTGCTTTTATCAACGGTTTGTGGATGAGTGCTTTCTAATTTGGAAAGGGTCTCCTGCAGAACTAATTGAATACATACAATTTTTGAATAGTACTACTGAATTTTTAAAATTTAAAATGGAATATTCGGATAATTCCATAACCTTTTTAGATCTTAAGGTTGTGTTGAAGGAAGGTTTGATTAATACTACAGTGTATAAAAAAGAGGTTCATACGGGCAGGTATATGCATAACACCAGTATGCATGCCCCACATGTATTTAAAGGTGTTGTGAAGACGCAGTTTAGTAGAATCAGTAGATTAAACACTGATGATTCATGCTTTCTTTCTCAGTTAAATGAAACGCTAGATGAGTTTGTAAGTAGCGGTTATGATCTTGAATCAATGCTGCCTATTAAAGCTAATATTATAGCTGATAGACAGACAAAACTGAAACCGGTCTTTTTTTCATTAGATGAATCGGTATCTGACTCTAACAAGAGTGCATTGAAGGAAGATAAAATTAGGTATGTGACAACTTACAACACCATGACATTTAGTTAAACGTATTATTCAAAAATACTGGGTAGTCTTAATGGCATCTGCAGACATTAGGGCTGTTCTAAGTACTAGACCATATTTTTCTTACAGGAATATGAAAACACTATAGAGCAGATTATGTTATAAAGATTTTAAAGATGAGAAAAATGTTCAACAAGGCTCTTTTAAATATGGTACGTTTAGCTGTATGAACTGTAGCTGTTGTAGTGATATTATAGGTAGTAGTGTTGGTAACACATTTGTTCACCCCATGACACATAAGACTTATAGGTTCACTGTGGTAGCAACTTGCATTAGTAACAATGTTGTTTATTTAGCAACCTGTACTGTATGCTCATCATTTTATGTAGGGAAAAACAACTAGGAAGTTAAAAGAACACATTACTGAGCATAAATCTGAGATAAGAAGGGCTAACGAAAGGACTGCTTTATATAAACACATAAGTACTCATAATCATGAAAATAAGTTTAAGTTCAGGGCTATTGACATGGTACATACATCAGATGGGGGGGGGTGACATTAATAATCTTTTGGAAGTAAAAGAGTATGAGTAGATATTAAGGTTATCAGCTGATTGTCTACCTGGCTTGAATTCTGCTGTCACATTAAAACCTATTTTAGTTAAAATACAATGCATTAAGTTATGTTAAATGTTACATGAGAGTTTGTAGATTGTGAATTTATTGTAGAATTTATTATATATATGTAAATTATTATGTTTTATTAGTTGTATGAAATTTTAAAGTCTTGTAATTGTCACATGATTTTTTGGGGCTGCATGTCATGTGATTAACATTGACTCCTATTTAAATGGATTGTTTTAATGAAACCTGTATTAGTATTGAGAAAGGGTGTGTAACCCGAAAGCTTTGCTGTTTATAAAGGTGTATTTTTTCCTCAATGTTTGTGTCTTATTATTCTGATATTGTCCATGATTGGTCTTCTTTTACTGTTGTCCATAAGCCTTTACCTGTGTGCCACTTGCTGGAGACCTCTGCTGAGATTACACTCATATTCAGACAAATCAGTTTGCACAGCTTCACAATATGAACTTTACCCCAGTTGTATATAACATCCCTGATAAGATGTCCTCTGCATTTTTCATGTAAGAATGCTTATCTCACACAGACATCCTCCCCATTGTTCTGTCACCTTGTGTGACAGTCACATAATACACATTTTCACTGTGCAGTCGATTCTGTACCATATTGATATGTGATCGGTGTTTCTGCTACAACTGTCTTCCACTGACATGCCCTCATCTGCTACACATTAGGTTCTTTCACCTGTCCTCGTTCCCTGTGCTCTTTCCTACAATTCATCTGTGTGTCCCTATTCAATACACACACTTCCCCTGAATGTTTATTTTACATGTCAATCCATGTACCCTTACAGATCATTTACACAGCCTCAGTACAGAATGCCTGAAATGGGATTCCACAATACTCTTCACTGTATACTCTGTCCTGTACTGTGTTTGGACCATATACATAACTATTATACCTCTCAACTGTCCAGATTTTCACAGAATGTTCAGATTTTTGTCTTATATCTTTTGGTCTGTTCCTTATAAAATTTGTAGTTTCTTGCCATATCACTGGGATGATCTCAGGAGTGAAGTCACTAAATAATTACATGCATTTGAGTTTCAGACTTCAAATCCTTCATGAAATGTATCTTAACTCATTCACTCCAATGGAGCTCAGTTAGTTTACAGTGTAATTTCCAATGGGCAGAGCCTAAGCCTTTTCACAGAATCAAATTATGTCCTCACATTTCAAACAAATGTTCAAATCTCTGAAACCATAAGGATTATTAAAGAAGTATAAATGACAAACTCTTCAGCAACAAACTTATAGTGATAGTATTCTTTATGTTTTAGGTCTTAAACTGGATTTTATAAGTCACAGTAAACACAGTCCCCCGGATTCACAAATCCTCCATGTAAGATTTAATAAGTCTTACTCGGAGGCTGCAGTTGAATGGTATGATGTCAGCGTGCCATGAATATGCATGAGGGCACGCTGACTCAACAGTAAGTCTTACACAGACCGTGTAAGAAAGCAGGGGGCGTGTCCGACTGCTGAGCAGTCTAAATGTTCTCGCCCCTGCAAGTGTTTAAAATAAAAGCAAATAAACAAGAGCAAGTCCGCTCAAATGTCCCTGCACCCAACACCTCACTGTCTGATATTGTAAACCCCCATCACAGTTCTAAAACGCATAACATTAATTTTTTTTAAATTCCCAAAATAGCTGCCCGTATTTGCACGTGTGTGCATGTGTGTGCCCATTGCTTAGCTATAGTTAGCAATTCTGACATGGAAGAGCATAAGAAAGAATGTTTATGCAAATCACCCCAAATGGCAATAGTGTAATGGTAGAGCATTCGCACAAAGAAGAGGCATTTACGGTTCGAGTCCCACCACTCCCTTTCGTATTTATTTTTTAAATCAGTATATGGAATAATACCTAACATATATGTTTAAACATAACTAAAAAGCAGTGATATGGCCAATGTATCAGTGAACAAAATAAATATTTTAAAGGATCCCAATATAAAATTGCCTGCAGTTAAGCAGCACTTCACCCAGCGCAATAGAGTTGCCCATAGTTCAATAGCGCTTCACCCAGTGCAATAGAGTTGCCCATAGTTTAACAGCACTTTACCCAGCACAATGTATTTGTGTGGACATGTGCACCGAGGAGCAACATAGAGCAAAGTTACTTAAATGCAGCCACACCACCTAGCCTGTCTGGACAGTATGAAAATAAAATGAATGACAAGGTTTAAACCCAGGACTCTGTGCATCAGAAGCAAAGTACAGAACCACTAAGCCATGACAACATAGGGGAAACAGCCACTGTTAACATTCATATACTTACAAATGGTAGTTTAACCATTACTAAGCAGGTCTGCAGTCAGCCGAGAATTTTACAAAATGACCAATCACAAAAAAGTGTGGGAAATGCAGCATATTTAAGCCCCACAGGCAGGAATACACACCGTAACCAATTGTAGTTCACATCTGCAGTTAGAATGTCTGGTGTCGGAGAGGGAACATGCTTCCGAGCGCAATGTTGGGGCATCGAGGAGTAAAAATACATGGTTTGGCTCCTTGTCCACTGTCATGAGTCAAGACTCTTGCAGGGCAAGTTCCAAGGGACGGAGTACAAGGCAGAGGCTTGGAACCGGTTAGCTCGTGACCTCACCAGTGCCACAGGCATTCCTTGGACTGGTGAACAGGTCCGTCACCACCATGCAGACCTGAAGAGATGAAAGCAGGACCACCTGAACCAATGGATACAGAAGGCCCGTGGGATGCGGGATGCCCACAACTGAGTAAGTAGCCATGGAATGCAGTATATAAGAATTGATAATGGAGTATGTATAATGGATAGGTATGTCTCAATATCCCTTCATTTACTTTACAGCTGCAGGTGACCGTGCTGCGAATCAGCAAGCCTATGCTGATAGGCTGCTAAGGCTGCACCACCAGGCAGGTTAGTGATTATTCTGCATGTATTGTTATATAAAATATGGGAGAGAGCATGAAAGAAAGTGTTGTAGTCCAATAATACAGCCATAAAATTGCCTGAATAAGTCCTCTGAATGTACTGTCAGATAAAAACGTCAGAGAGGCAGAAAAAGAGTGTAGTAACCCATTAAGAAAGGTAACATATGTCTGGAATAATATCTCTGCAGGCACTGTCATATAAAATAAGTGAGTGAGCCTGAAAAAAGAGTGTTCTAACCCATTAGTAAAGGTATGATATGTCTTGAGCATGTCTACCATATACACCGTTAAAACAAATAAAGGAGTGAGCCTGTAGAAAAGTGTGTAATGTCATTAATAAAGGTCTAAAACCCGGAGTGTGTCTGTGTCACAGAGTTTGAAATGTTGTTGTACCCTTGCATTATACAAACAGTACTGTTTGAAAAGGTGCTGGCAACCCAGAGTTGTGCAGTCCCATATAAAATGGGTGATGGAAGTGCTAGTAGCTGTGAAACATATATACAGTCCACAACAGTCAGTTACTGGCTGGCATGAATAAGTAAATCTGGCACACATGCAGCATGTTATTTTTCCCCGGAAATGTGAGTGTGTGTCAAGAAATGCAGGGTTCTGTGCAAATCGAAGTGAAAATGTCATGTGAAAACATCCCAGATATGTAGATAAAGAAATATAAATGCAATCAAGAAATATGTAGCAGTAGCATCTGCATCCTGGACAGTTAGTATGTCAGATATAGGTCAGGCATATATTGAACTAGCCAAACCCATTACACAACCTAATGTATGGTGGCAAGTGTAAAAATACATGTAGAGGATATACACTTGCAGTCACTAGGAATGTAGTGTAGATGAAAAGGTAATTATAAGATGTTAACTGAGGTTTTTTTCTACACCCTACTGTATGTGCATAAACCATGCAATTCCACACCTCAATGGGTATGTGTAATCTTAAATATTTGTTGGGACATATGTCCTATTGTTCTATAAATATTTGCATTCACGTTGATGCATGTGCCCTGTTTAAACACCACAATCATGGTGGCCTGTTGCTACCAAACATCCCTGCATGCTGTTGGAATATCCACTGTGGTTCAATATATGCATGTGTTATGCTTGCTGTTCAACTGTTGTAACCTTGGTGTGTTGGGTTAATAGGAATATTATAGCATGCTGTTAGAACTAATCTGGAAAGCTGTTTTGCTTATGTTGTAATTAAACACACCTAATCACAGAACGTATGGGAAGGCCGGTCCCAGCGGACCCACCTGTCCCTCCTCAGCTGGCGAGTGCACCTGGCACCAGCAGGTCCGGTGCGCAGCCCAGGCTCCCCTCCTCCATTGGTCTTGTGCCACCTTCGAGAGGAAGCGCTGCAGGGGGTGGGGCTAGTCCTCCCCATGCAAGCGTGGGTGGAGAAGGGCCACCTGTCACCCTTTGAAGGGTCAGGGTTGTGGTGCATAGGGAGATCCAGCATTCAGTTGCTGATCCCCTACGCCAGCTCGAGGTGAGAGTGGCACATCTCACGGGTGAGCTTGCCCGTCCTACGCAGCCCCCAGCACAGCCACCCTCATGGCTGTGAAGGTTCAGTGGTGACTGTTCATGGGTGGGGATCTCAGTTCCACTGTTACCATCTGTGGGCTCATGGGCTTGCGATTTCCAAACATCCAACCCCGTCAATTGTGTTCACCCACCCCATGTGTCATACACCACCCCTGTATGTGTCTTGTCTGTCTTGTCTGTTTACCTTCCCAACCTACCTCCCCAGACATACCTACTTCCTCTACCTCACTTCCCACTCTCACCTGAAAAAAAAAAAAAAAAAAAAAAAAAAAAGGGCACTCTATACCCACAAAAAAATTACGCCCCATACATAGCTGCCCATTTTGCACAAATGTCCATTGGACATGTAAGCTGATAATTAGAACTAACAACACAACATACTTTGTTGTCCTCACCCCTCTCCAAGAGGTGGAAGGTTTCAAATTTCACTCCAAATTCATTGCATATGCACAGCTGTTGCTGTTAAAGAAATGGGCAGCTATGGACCTTCCCTACACCCGTCCTGCACTTCCTGAGCTTGTTTACCTACTGTTTGTCCCTCTTAGTGCCCCCTTTTTCACCACTTTCCTATCTCCCCATTTTCTTTTCTTTCAAAGAAATTAGCACGGGGGTTAGCAGGAGTAAGCACTTTTAAGCAGTAGTAAGCGGGATTAAGCGAGTGTGCGCATGTGTACGCTTAGCTAAGCATCGCTAAGCATCACGCAAACCCACGCAAACCCACTTACAACTGCTTAAAGTGCCTTAGTCTCTCTATGGCAGGGCCCTTGTTCTGCTGAGCAGCAAAAGAAAAAACCTCTGCCAGTCTGGAACCCCAGACCATTGGCACAATAGACTGCATGAATTACCACTAAGCCACAGCAGATATGCAAATAACTTGGTTCTGAAATAAATATATCATGCACTACAATGAGGGAATATAAATGGAAATTAGGAATGGTATAACACAAATCCATTTATGTGGGTCTTTACCAGCAGTGGTTGTGGAATTGCATGACATGTCTGTGAAAGGAGAACCAGCCATCCTAGCAGGGAATAATGTTACAGTAGCACCTTACAAACACCACACAGTATCAGACCAGGATAAATACTGGCCACAGGAATACAGTGCAATAACCACATTTGTATGGCAGTTAATTGTGTAAGTGAGAAAAAAGTACATACTCCCATGTATCCTGTGTTAGCATTCAGAGGGGTGCGTACATGTCTACACTGAGATGTGTGTACTGGAAGCAGCAACATTCAGGTTTGAGTACAACATGCATATAACTGTCTACAACCCTAGCATCAGATAAGAGACAGATACCAACCTTCAGACTGACACAACGGTGTCCAGAGCAAGCAAGCATGGGCCCCACCTTGGAAATCTGAAAGGGCTATGCCTACCTAACCTAGTATTTTATAGCAGTGGGCTGCAATCACAGTGAGCAATGCAATCACCAAACAGCAGGCTGCATGCAATTACTGAATGGTGGGCAGCAATTGGTGCAGAGGCTGACACATGCACAAGTCCAGATACCTAGAAAAGCAGGCTGTACCTGCAGTCCAGACATGCAATTATATTATTGCAGGTGCTGTGCGATAGAGAGTGAGAGAGAGAGAGAGACATGGACACAGACACATTCTGAGACAGAGACAGAACAGAGTGAGAAACTGAGACAGAAAGTTAAATAGAGGGTGAAAACCCCAAACAAACCACCAATAAAAAAAACTACAAAACTGTAACACACGGAGCAGGGAAATACAAAGGTAAGGTATGTAACTCACATGTATGTGTTGGCATGTTGTAGATGTTCCTGAAGAGTACTCTACACACTGCAAATCATCCATGTGTGGCAGCAGTATGTATCTACCTGTATCTGCACATGTGCATAGGGCAAGGGACATACTGCAACTGTTAGTGAAGGGTGGACAGATATCTGTCAGTGAAGTTTGATATGTTCATATATCCATGTAGGTCATAGTGTGTGGCCTAGAAAACAGCATGCAGTGCGCAGGAGCGGCCTTAGGTCAACTGGTGCCATAGGCAAAAGGGCTCCATGGCACCCCCTACCACACTTCCTGGTGCCCCCATTCTTGTCTTACTACACCACATAAATAGTGGAAAAGCACCCCTGCTAGAGCGGCGCCCTAGGCGGCAGCCCAGATGGCCTATGCCTAAGGCCAGCTATGGTAGTGTTGATATATGTCATGTGGTGGTTAAATGCTGTGGGACAGATTTGTCAGATCTGCTGTGTTACAGCCAGTGAGGCCTGCTAATGCTACAAGGGCTGAGGACACCCACATGCATTCTGCACAACACTGTGCAATATAATCACATACCTGTACATCCCACAACTGTCGCATAAGTGATATCCCCACCATGAAAGGTGGACTGTACATGTGCCTATATGTACATCCATGTGTACAGCAATGGATGTGTACATGTATGTGTATAGATATGCATATATAATTTATATATATATATATATATATATATATATATATATATATATATATATACATATAGAGTGAGAGAGAGAGGGACAGAGAGACACGGGGTCATATGTACCGCAACAGGTGTGTGGTGACCAAGGCATGGACTGTAGACAAGCGTTGATACTGCAGTGCAATTCCACCTTCCCAAAACAGAGTACCCATTAACTACCACATAGGTAAAGATCAACATAACAGTGAAGGTGTGGTAAGGGAACATGGGACACAGGTGGACAGTAGCCTCCGCTTTGATAAAGACAGTGCCACACTACACCTGTAATCTGTCTGTGTGGTATGTGTCATGACAACAGGTGTGTCATCTATGGAAGTATAGGGTAGAGTTCCCCTCTACCCATCACAATGCCCTGTGTGGTATGTACTTCACATGACAACTACACCAGGTAAACAGGCCAAAGGGTAATACTGGCCACAAACAGATGCCCTATGCAGACTGACTCACAAAGCCACAACTACACAACTACACTGTATTGCATACTGGCCACACAGAGGTGACCTCTGCTGGACATACAGAGGTATGTCACACCCATAGCTGGGTGACAACCACCATGGCAACATATCACAATCCCTCTGGGATACACGCTCTAGGGCCCTAAATCTTGTCAGCTCACTAAACAGCACATGCTGGAGGGATAGGTTCCCATCTCAGAGATATGCCATACACCTTAATAGACCACATAGCAATAGTGAACAAGGCTCCTCCTTAGCAGTTGTTATAAATACACCTGATGATTCTGTGGGAGATTGGTAATACACCCCAGGAAACACCTCTGTGGTTCAGATTGGCAGGGGCAAGTGAAATCAAAGTACATGTGCATCAAAGGCCAGGGTAGCATATGGCTAGGCTGCCATAGGCCCTAGGGCCAATAGCATATTACCTACTTATGACAATATGCACTTACACATGTACTTAATGCAATAGCTGCTATGTGAGGTTGAATAAATGCAACGCTGAATGTGTGCAAGGTCTGTAAAGGTGTGATAGCTTAGTGTGATGTTGTATCTGACATGGTAGTACCTATCCTAGCTGTGAGGACAGCAACTGATGTGTAATGTACTGTTAGGCAGACATAGTAGTACGGCATATGATGTGACGTAGTTCTCCGTTGACGAATGTGGTGTCTCATTGTAGGCTAAAGCAATACATGTATGCTTAGTGAGTGGTACTGCTGGTGAATCCATCACCAATATGAACTGTAGTACTACCTGAAGCTGTAGGCCTAAACAGCAGAGTATGGTGTGTGTTCACATTGCTTGGAAACACTGTCATGTGTGTTTCCTGTAGTCTGCACAGAGGACAGAATGCAGGCATAAGGGTGTGTAAGCAGTGGCACACAGTACCGTATGGTACACAGGTAATGCTCATCTGTGTTGGCATACAGTGGTGCGTTGTATGTTTGCCTGATGTGTGTGTGATTATGCCTGTACAATGGCTGCAATCATATGTGTGTTACAGGAGTAGCGTGTGTATCCAGCAACATATATAGTCTGTCACAGCAGTATGCCCCCTATAGTAACAACTGGACACATCTGTTAGGCAGGGCTATGGCATCGATGACTAGGGTGGTTGATTGGTACTACTGTACCTGTACTTTACATCCATTGCAATGGATGGCATCTCTGTTCGTGCATTGGTGTGATATACACCCCTGTCTTGAGGTTGTGCAATGTGTCACAGTGTGTCGGGTACTGTTGTATAGTGGTGTGATATATAGAGTCTGCCAGGCAGTGTTAGTTAGTTGTGGCCTGAGAACCAATAAGTGGTATTGAACGTGTGTAACCTCTGACAGACAATAGGATGGTATATATGTCAGTAAAGTGATATCTGTGGGTAAAGGTGTAAAGTGTGCCACAGGACACTCTCACACATATTGTTCATATCTTTTTTAGCCAGATGGCCCACCAACGCAACCCAGTGTACACAGCAGATGAGGAAGAGGTGATACTCGACAGCCTATTGCAGCGGTACACAATGCTGTTCTCCAGAAGCAGCCAGCACCAGCAGGAGCGGACTGCACTGTGGCAGGAACTTGTTTGTCGGGTAAATGACATAGGCATGCATAACTGGACATATGAGCAGGTAAGCCATCACTGCAGTGATTTAATTAGGCAAGTCAAGTGGCGTGCATCTGATATCCAAAGACAGCAGCTTGCCACAGGTGGTGGGGTGGCCATTCATCCCCCCCTCACCAGAGCGGAGGAGCTGCTCCTATGCATGGTGGCTCCTGCACAACAGCTACATCAACCTCTGACATGTGTTGTAATGGAGGTCAGAGCCACCCAGCACATCCACCTGGAGCAAGCAGGTAACATGCCCTAGCTGTAGACTACAGTTAACTGTATTGTTAGATTATGTGTATATGACCTGTGTACTGTGTGTTTAGCAGTTCCGCTGCCTAGTGTTGTGCAATACGGATAGTTTGAATAATATCCCTACACCTGTGACTGTTGACTGTTGTTGTACTGCAGTTTAGCATACCCACTGTAGCAATGCCACAGTTGTGGCCACTGACGAACCCTCTCATATTCTCGTAGGTCCCTCTGGTGTAACGGCAGGGCAGCCAATCCATGCTGGTGAGTGTGTTAGACCTGCAATGTTGGTAATGAAATATGCATGTCATAGGTGAGGTGTAGGCCATGTACAAGTAACACACCTACGCATAATGCATGCCATGCCTGTTTGCTGTGAGACATTGCACAGCTCAGTAATGTCAGTAGCTGCCTCAATGACATGCAATACACAGAGCATGACACACAGTTGTGGCAACCCCGTACTGCACATTGGATAGGCATAGTTGCAACACCTGTACACAACATAACACATTTATCACATGCAGTACACAAAGTCATGCTACATATAGCGTAAGCACACACCCGCTGTAAGGTTACACTTCAGTATCCCACATGTCATCCACACACCCATGATGTACCTAAGGGGTAGAGGCCTATCATGGGGCTGTGCAACACTCTTCAACACATAACACAATCATGTTAGGCAATGCTCCCTACTGGGCACCTCATACACCCATGTACAAAGTGGCTGTGTAATAGTGAACGTATCCACAGCACTGCAGTTCAGGTACAGCATGCTAGGCAGTGGTCTGTGACACAGTATTAGCTGTGAGTGACCACAAGATGCATGATGATGATGATGATGATCATGGTACTACACCCCATCCGGTTACAGTGACCACAGTACTACACATAGCAGTCTTTGCTGTGCACCTCATTGTTCTGTGTGTGCAAACATATGCACCTATACACACCATGCATAGCATGTTGTGTGTGTGCTTACATATGCTAGTATACACATTTTGCACAACAGTCGCCATCTGTACAAAGAGTCACATATATGTCCTGGAATGCTATTGGGTGTATAGGTCACATGACACACATTGGGTATGTGTGGTGTTTAATGTTGCAGTCGTGTAGCATGCCATGTCATGGCTGGCACCGACATATCTCCAATATGTTCCACACTCACCATAACCACTGTACAATGTCCATATTGTGCATTGGAATTCCTTCATGTCTACATGCACCACTCATCCCATGTCTGTACATTGCATGCATTTGCTACACCTGTGCCCACTATTATGTGCTATGGACACATACACTATCATCAGACATGGCAATCTATGTTTCACACAGATAACACATGCAGCCATGGTATGTATACCATTGAGTGATGGTGCACATGACATTGCAGAGCAGATAATACTTGCACAGCAATGTTGTGTCCATGTACACATTGTGTTCCAGGGTATAGCCAATCACTGAACAACTACACACATGCATCAAAGCCATGTATAATGTCATTAGATAGGGCTGTCTACACTTGCACTGCATGGTGTTGAGCAACACATGGTCTGCATGCTAACACATGTGTGGTGACTGTTTGCCTTGTAATACTGTCACCCACCATCACCCACTATTGTGTATGTGTTGGATTGCTGGTCTGTGTGTATGTGTTGTGGTGAGCAGTGCATTTCTGTGCATGTGTGCATGTGTGCATGTGTGCATGTGTTCATGTGTGCATGTGTGCTAACATCATGTACAGATTGTAAAGTGTGTTTTCTGTCTTCCTTCCACAGGTGCTGAGTTAGGGGTGGCTGAATGCAGCAGGGAACCTGATGTCACCGCCACTAATAGTGGAGATGATGAGTCATGTATTGTGGCACAGGATGGTCTGTCAGGGTCTGTCGTTGGTCCACCAATCGACAGTACACAGCGGTCAACCCCATCTATGCGCACACTCATACTGCCAATACATCCCTCATCACCAATGGCCGTAGCTGAGGGACAGCATACAGTTGGCATTGGCCAGGAGAGTATGGTACCTATGGCACGTGCATCCCCTCACAGCAGCCATAGCCAGATTACCGGAATGGTACCACATAGGCGGATGTCCAGGGGTTCTCGGGGGAGCACCACTGGTCATATTGCTCCTGGCAGACGTGCCCCCGGAGATATTACAACCTCCAGTATGTTCCGGGCTATAATGCAGGCACAGGCACGTATGGAACGGTACACCTGACAGAGACTAAGGGTGCAGAGGGCCCATTACACTGCTATCAATGACAGCATCCGTGACCTTGCCGGTGCCATCTGGAATTACACTGAGGTCATTGATAGCTGTTGGAGGGAGACATTAGATGTCCTCCACAATGTGTTAGCCATGAGCCAGGACCATGCAGGATGTATGAGAAGCCGACGTGGACTCATGCTAGCAACTGCATCAGCTGGCAGTCATCGCGGACGGACCACGGATCACAGCCGCTCCCGTAGTGGCAGTACCAGCCCCAGCAATGCTGGGGCTGGCCTGTCCATTGACTGTCCTACTAGACCACGTGCACGTGGCGCTGGCCAGTCCCAGCAGGGACATGGGTCCAGTCATCATACCTCTGCCTCTGATGATAAAACCCAGTCAGGGTTGGTACCAGATACTGCCCGTAGCACCCCTGCTAGGCACAGGTACTGTGTCTGTGGCCAGATACAGTGATCTGTATGGCCTAGCAGGTACAGTCTGTGGCTGTCCCACAACTGCCCGTATATGGCAGCCACATGGTGGAGTTGTGTGCACGCAGACACACACACATTTACCATACAACTAGGGTTCACACATACACACACACATTACATCAAATTGGCCCATGCAGTACTGTTGTCCCTCACACACACACACACACACACACACACACACACACACACACACACACACACACACACACACACACACAGACATGCCGATTGGATGGGTCAATGTCGGGCTCTAGCAAACCTACAGCACACCCTGTGCATATGTTGACACCTGTGCCACCTCCTGTCATCTGTCACATTGATGCAGGAATAGGCTAACATGGTTCTGATGCACAGGGTGACATTATAGCAGTGTAGCAATAGTAGCAAGTTGCCAACAGGAAAGTGTACTGATATCCTTGTAGGTATGTCTGAGCAGGCATTATGCATCACAGCTCTGATAGTCATTGTAGCATTGTTTACACCAGTGTTAGGTCTGAGTATGTATTGTCCATCCATGTGCCACTTGGCTGAAGTGTACAGTGTTGTCAGCATGTGTTAGTGAGTGGACAGTACGTGTGTGATGTGTGCATTACAAATTAGCGGGTGTACATTTGTGAACATGGTGTGTGTGCACTGTCTGCATGTACATGCATAGTGGACACATGGGATGTGTGACATACCCTGTTCTACACATTGTTAACATCTCATGGTATCCTTCGATGGCCAGTATGCATTCTACTACAGATATGTACTAACATGGGTACACGTGTGTATGACATGGGTTGGCACTATGCTGTGGGTGATACCATTGATATCTATCAATGATCTGCAGCCTGGTAGTATACACCACCTCAACAGCATGACTATAACCAATCAGATGATGCCCTGACAAATGACTCACAGTTGTAAGGAACTTATTAACAGTTGGATCCTTCCAGTACTATACTATAACAGTAACCAGTGGTATTGACCGCCACACGTTCCTGGGACCACATCTGTGTGGCATATAGCCCTCTTAGGTACATGCAAACACACTAGGGATATGCCCATCCACATCTGGAAATGCATGCATTGGCCTACACTGCATTCCCCTGATGGGACACATATCCTACACAAGGGTATCATACAGACAGATACCTGTTGTCCAATACATGCTGTATAGCAGTACACCGTCTATGGCATAGTCATCCACATTTACTATACATACTATCCTGACAGTACCATATAGGTGGTAGCCCTGAACATGTATGTTAGGGTACCTATGTGTACAGACAGGCACATGTTATGTCATCTGTCCCTTGGTATCCACATATCCATAGATATTGTGGGGTCCCTCGGTGTTTCACATAACACATTAGGGGCCTGCATGCATATCCACAGGGCTGGTGCACACCTATAATGACTGCCCATTATTGCCAGTCATTGTTGTGTATGAACATGTCTGACATATACCCCGGCAATTACCCTCACTCACAGTACTCTATAGTACGTGTCATGGGTGTGTGTGGCAGGGATGTCCTTGGCCAAGGATCACTACATTGGCCGGTCTTGACGCATACATACATATGTGACCTATGATATGAGAAGCAGCGGCACAATCTGTCAAAGGTTACAAATGTATTCATGTAGTATGCAGGCTTCACACCTATGTACTGATTGAGGTCACATGTACACATATTTATTTGACACGCAGATACCCAATGTGTGCAATGCATATGCTGTTTGAAACATATGTCATACCGTAGTAAAAGCAAAGCCCACACTGCATTGACCACCTGTGGCACACACACACAGCATTTGCAGGACTCAAACCCTACCTAACTATGTTATGATACTAGAGCAATATGCATTAACATGGCGCGCTATATGCAATATTGGGTGGTTTCTTTTCTCCTTGAATGTTTGTAGGATGCTGACATCATCAGACTTTCCAAAGAGGGATGTACCTCTTTTAATGTGTTTTCCCAGTCTCTGAAAAGGCTACTCCTCTCAAAGGAAATCATACACCCCCACACACACATACTTGGTGTTTGCAGGACTCAAACCCCTACCTAACTATATTATGATGCTAGAGAGATACGCATTAACACAGCGCACTATATGCATTACTGGGTGGTGTTTGTTCTCCTTGAATATTTGTAGGATGGTGACATCATCAGACTTTCCAAAGAGGAATGTACCTCTTTTAATTTGTTTTCCCAGTCTCCAAAAAGGCTACTCTTCTCAAAGGAAATTACAAACCTACACCCCCCCCCCACACACTTGGCGTTTGCAGGACTCAAACCTAACTATGTTATGATGGTAGAGAGATACGCATTAACACAGCGCACTGTATGCATTACTGGGTGGCTTCTGTTCTCCTTGAATATTTGTAGGATGCTGGCATCATCAGACTTTCCAAAGAGGGATGTACCTCTTTTAATGTGTTTTCCCAGTCTCCAAAAAGGCTACTATTCTCAAAGGAAATCACACACATACACACCTCCCCGAAGAGGGATGTACCTCTTTTAATGTGTTTTCCCAGTCTCCAAAAAGGCTACTCCTCTCAAAGGAAATGACACACATACACACCCCCCACACACACACTTGGCATATGCAGGACTCAAACCCCTACCTAACTATCTTATGATGCTAGAGAGATACGTATTAAAGCAGCACGCTATATGCATTACTGGGTGGTTTCTGTTTTCCTTGAATATTTGTAGGATGCTGACATCATCAGACTTTTCAAAGAGGGATGTACCTCTTTTAATGTGTTTTCCCAGTCTCCAAAAAGGATACTCCTCTCAAAGGAAATCACACACATACACCCCCCCCACACACACACACAAGACACTTTGCATGACTCAAACCCCTACCTAACTATGTTATGATATTAGAGAGATACACATTAACACGGCATGCTATATGCTTTACTGGGTGTTTTTTGTTCTCCTGGTATATTTGTAGGATGATGACATCATCAGACTGGACATGGTAATGTGTGTACACATTTTTATGCAACCCCAGGAATGATCCATGTAGGTCGGCAGGTATCAACAGCTTGTACAGGACCCCGTGAGTCTCACCTTGTGTGATCTATCTGTGGACACATTGCCATCCCTTCAAATGTCAACACATATCTATGCACAGATTGTTGGTTTTGTGGATACGACATGTGTCTGTGATGTTGATGAAGAGCTGTTCAAAGTCTATGTGGGACATGTGTAGCTCTGTTCCATGATGTATGTCCTGGGTGGCTGCCTGGCAGACGGTGTAGCATGCTTGGGAACCATGATCTGCACATGAACATACCACAGTGGGTAGGGTTGTGTATTTGTTGGTTTCCAATAGCTCTGTTTATGACTTCTGCCATGATGCACTCCTTGGCCTTGCAGATCAGACTTTATAGGCTTACTGGACTATACTTCCCATGGTGTTTTGTGCACTCACACATGTGGGGAGTGCCATATGTTGCTGTAACACATTCAACGGTTCCAGGTCCTGTGGAGTGGGTGAGGCTCAACAGACTGTTCAGGTGCAGGGTCTGTTTCTTCTGTAGTGCATGCATGACACATATTGGGAAACAATGTACTCCAATTGCTGCCATGCTTTTGGCTTTTGGAGGAGATTTTCAGCCATTCTACACATGATATCTCCTGGTATGATGTCAGGGACTATCGTCAGTGGGGGGTGGGTATGTATACATGGGCCTGTCTGACAGGATGTCTGCAATGTCAGTAAGGCACAGTTGTCCTTGACTCAGCACATATATGCGTGTACATTACTATTTATTACATAGCTGAAGGACATGTCATGATTCTCAGTCTAGACTCCTTCTCAGCTACTCTTTACAAAACACCGACATACCTGAGCACTAATCCCGGTTATACTCTTTTACACACTTAACACCCTACTGATCCTTTGTGATCAGGCTACAGAGTATGTCATCATAATACACTGGCATGTCCAGGGGTCGGTTTCATGTGCACTCTCCAGTCCAGCTAGTGAATATTGTGTTTATGACACAATGTCACATCTGCCTGATGTACACAGACAACCCTCTCCTCCTCACATCACACTCACATATATGTGGGAGATGTAACAATGTTGACATACAGGATGCTGAGCTCTCTCGACCCATGACTGGCATAGTCTTTCAGGTGGTGAGGGTGACCACACACACCACATATCAGTCTCAAATACACCGATAGTGACAGCAAACAAACCACATTATCACACATACACATATTCGGAGGCTCTACATACACTCTGCCTAAGCAGCAGAGACCTCCAAAGCAGACACACATACAACCGCTACCCCACTACAATGCCCACATGTCACACAGTTCACAATGTCAGTGTGCCACACAGTCACTGCCCTTTGGGTTAAACAACACACCTGATGCCCTTGTTATAGGTGACACTTAATGTCAAACACACTATCGTCCCACTCACCAGGCCAGACAGGGGAATAGTCACTTTGAGCTGTCTCTCAGGTGGCAGGATCTGCCACATAACACATGCACTCAGGTCACTCCAAAGCAAGTCCAGGACTGGCTCCATCATTGTCCTTGCTGGTGTGTACAACTTCAGATGTTCCTCCCTGGACCACATGACATGGAACATAGAGGAACTCTGTGATCATGTAGCCCAGTATTACCATGACCTTGTCTAGCATCTTACACTCACCAAGTATGATGTCACAGTATACCAACAAACTGATCACGTTTAACAGTTGGCTAACATATTGGTGTTATTCAAAGGGGATACAGTGTCTGTCACCCTGGGGTGACATGCTCGACATGCCACGTAGCTTCCCTATGGACAGCTTGCACCTGTCACCCTTGGACTTTTGAATACTGGCTAGGGCACTTGCTGCCACCATACTGCCATATTTAAGCAGGGCTCAAAGGACAGAACCACTTCCATACACATTACAGAGTACACAACACTGAGGGTAATGCTGCTCAACACCAGATGTCTTACCCTCAAATTGCACCCACTCAGGAATCTCCTCAGTATGGAGGATAGCAATATCTGTGCACTAACAGACACATGGTTGAGGCTCCCACATGCACACCAGCACTACCAGGTTGTATTTTGTACTATGCTTTCTGACCACATAACTCAGAATGGCCAACACAAATAGGGGGAGTATCCATATACATCACAGATACACGTACCTTCGGGTTGGTAGCACTGCACAATGCATCATGGACCATACATATGCACCTAACATTGTGCAAATCTGCCTTTTGGTTTGTTTCCTGCTACAGACCACACTCCCCAACACAGCAACCTCACTCAGCTTTCCTGGGAACATTGGACCATATGAAGGTCTCCCCAAACACCATTATATTGGGTGATGTCAAATACCCACACATTGACTGTGGATAGTACTCAGGCCCCAACACCCTCGCCCAACAGTTGATACTATTTCTAAACTCATATGCTATGGCACAACCGATCACCACACCCACAAGAGGGGACAACATATTGGACAGGACCATCACTGACATTGGGACTCTATGTTCCACACCTGCGATATACCCCTCATTGGTAAGGGCAGAACATACTTTATCTCACTGGACATCCATATCCCATCCCCACACCCATCCTGGGTAATCTTGGTGAACTTCCCAAAAGCAAATGTCACACTCCTCCAAACCACGGTGGTATCCATCAGAGACCCTGGGTCAGTGGTAAGTATGGCTCAGACTGCTGAATCCTTTACATACACATTCTATGGACACCTAGTGGATTGCATGGCTCGCTACATCCAAAATAACAACTGGACTCACTCCTCCAATGGCAGTGGACCTGTCTGGTAGACCCCAGCCATTAATATGCTTTACAACAAATGGAGGAAGCTACTACATGATAGAGCACAATCCCAGACAGGGAAAGCATCTGTGATCTGTACTAGCGGACTGCTACAATCACTCGGGTATTTATGTCAGGCACGCTTCTAACGGACAATTGCACCAGACACGTCGGACACTCACAAGGCCTTCTTCAGTTGATTCAGGTACCTGGCTGGACACTCACTGACATGCTGTGTGTTACTGCATACTGACTAAACATACCCTGAGCCCACTGACATTGCCATCATCCTGGCAAACAGGTTCAGTGCAGATGTGTCCCTCCCATCCCCCCTAAAGTGGTACTGTCCAAACCAACAGAGTGTATCCTCCCAGACATCACGAGTAAACAGGTGAGTGCTGCCCTCCCCACATTGGACAACACAGCATCAATGGGACCAGACGGTGTCCTGGCCTGTGTCGTACACAGCCTTCATGACAGACGTAACACTCACATTATGTCACTGTTCGATATAAGAGTTACTGCAAGATATGTACCCATGGAATGGCATACAGCAATAGTGGTCCCGCTCCACTGAATACTGCCACAACAGACCACAGACAATATCAGCCTAAAAGGCTAACTAGCCTGTTCTGCAAAGCTATGGAGTGTATTGTAATGGGACTCATGCACATAGACATGGGAAACCTACAGACACTGGGTCCTACACATTACAGTATTGTTGTGGGCATATCTTGCCTGTTGGAACTGTTCATATTCTTTCAACAGTTACCAGGTCCATCAGTGTTGGGACGGTTGTCCACACAGCCTGCCTGGACCTTGCACAACCCTTCAACACAGTACCCACTCGGCCATTATGCATAGGCTCACCAGTATCAATATCGACACATATCTGACACGATGGATTGCTACCTGGAGCAGGGATAGCACCCACATGCTCAGTTTTGCAGGTGCCATGTCTGACTATACACCAGTTACACCTGGCATCCCACAAGGCTCAGTCCTGGGACCTCTCTTGTTCAGTATATATTTGTGTGATGTACAGGCTATCACAGGAGGGATTGGCTGCCGATGTTCGCAGATGACTGCAAACTGTGTGCCATAATCAGCTCTCCTGCTGGTACATGCATACTCATACAGGGTCTCACAGTGATAGATTGACTGGTGCCTGAGCCATGGCCCACGGCTACATGCCATTAGTTGCATAGTCATCCCATTTGAGGATGACAAGATGCCTACACATTACCACATAGGTTGTAATCCATTACATACAGTAGTAGTTGTTCGGGTTTGGGGACATGACCTGTTTGTACTCTTGCCTTTGACAATCCTATTGCCATAGTGGTTAGACAGTACATCTACATAGCCCACCATATCCCACATGGTTTCATATGTTGATCACATGTGGTCATTGTGGCCCTATACTCTTCACGACCATGCTTGGTTACTATGCCACCTTTGGGATGTACCTTACCTGACACCTGCAGCAACTGTAATGGCCACAAATGTTACTCTTCGAGCAGATGTAGGGACTCACACAGATGCCCTGCACAGTTTCAATACAGTAACTCCAGCTCTACTCAGTCACTTACCACCTACACGGATGTGTTGTGTGCCTGTAGTTGAAGGCAATATCTGACCCAGACTTACTGGACATGCTCCACCTCAGGATATCTGACTCCCTTGCTGCTACACACTCCAGGGACATATACCTCAGCACTGATGTTAAAAGGACATGCTGGGGGGACAGATTATTATCAGAAAGCCTCCACTCACTCCGGAGTGTGGTCCCAGTTTTGCATAGGCAGAGCCACTCACTGACCACCTACAGGTGACATCTTGACAAGTGGATGGGTGATCGCATGTTTACCCATGGGATATCTTCTGGGTCCCTGCTAGACAAAGGCACAATACACTGAACATAAATGGGCTATCTTGTGTGACCTACTATTCACAGGCACAGTGCTCTGATTTGACTGGGTTGCAGTAGCCAAACACACTCTGGATATGCTTGTACATGCCCTAGGGCAGATAGCCTAGTATCAACCTCTGAACCTATGATAATTTTCATGATGCACAATGTTTATTGCTGATACTGTTTGCAAGTTTTTATCATATTTGCTTTCACACTTTATATGAACCGCTTAGGTATCTGCAGAACATATTTGCTTGTGGCAGGGTTCCACTATATTATATACGTGTCTGTTGTCATATAAGTGTGTGCACAGGGCAAATTGCTCTGTAGTGAGAGGTTCCTGGGTTAACACATGCAACTGCCTGCTATGTGTGGCCCAATGCTTTACTCCAACATGGCCTAAGTGTGTGAGCATGCCCAGTTCAGACTGTCAGTGTTCTGTTGCCTGACATTTGTCTCATGTATTTAAGTGTGTGAGCATGCCCAGTGTGACCTTTCAGTATGTTGCTGTCTGAGGTCCACTACATTTGTTGATGTATGTCTACATGTCCATTATTAACATTTGTACTGTGTGTGTTGAAAGTCAGGTTCCATTCTTACTGCAGGACTCACCTTTGTGTCATAACTTGACAGGGATTATGCTGTAAATGCAGGGTTTCCGTGAAATACTTTGCATAGACTTATCAACATTTCTTCATACAGGCTAGCCACTGCACTACTGTCATGGTTTAGTGGTTCAGTACTATGACTATTGTGCACAGTATCCTGGGTTGGAGGCCCATTGCCGCTTATATTTTCATACTGAGCAGACCAGATTGCTTAGGAGCCAGTAGAGCAAATATGAGCATGTTGGCTTTTGTTCAGCTATGCCCTACCTAGACCCAGCTTGTCCAACATTGCTCAATATTAGCCATCATTGCTGGACATTGGCCAATATTACTCTACATTGACCACATTTGTAGCAGTTTGTGTGTGCGATTTTGTTTACATTGACTTCATGATGGTATATGCTGTTTAGCACTGCTTTATTTTGCTTAACACATGGCAATCATGCCTCAGGTGTTACTGCAGGGCTGCCTATGTCGGATGCACATACTACACTCCCTATACATGTTTGAAAGCAGGTAGTGTCAATGTAGACATCCCTTTTACTATATGTGCAGGTCAGAGAGAGGTATAACATCCAGAGTTCCTACTGAGCCAGTGTATGTGCTATGCATTGCCTCTTTGCCAAGGCCAAAGCATACTGGGCACGCCTCCTTCTGCCTACTGGGGCAGGTTCAGGTTGTTCCTCCTCCGAGTCACATTCTGCCTGTGATGGCCTTGGCAATGGTGGGGGGCTGTTTGGCCCAGGCCTATGCTGGTCCTGCTGCAGCTGTTTTTGCAGGATTATATTATGTAGCATAGCACATACCATGACAATTTGGGTACATGTAGTTGGTGAGTACTGCAAGGCTTCACCAGATGTGTCCAGGCACTGGAACCATGACTTGAGCAGCCCAAACACACGCTCGATTACATTTCGTGTTTGTGCGTGTGCCTCATTATGGCATTCCTGTTCAGGTGTGTGTGCGTTTCTGATGGGTGTCATCAGCCACGGCTCCAGTGCATAGCCAGCATCCCCCATTAGGTGACCATGTGGGATGTCCCCATTGGCAAATGTCTGGTACAGCTGCATCAGATGCCAGATATGGGAATCATGGTAGCTTCCAGGGCAGCCAGCACACACATTCAGTATTATGCCCTGGGCATTGCACATGACCTGGCAGTTAATGGAGGGGAAGCCCTTGTGGTTGAAGTAGACCCTACCCCGCTCACCGGCTGGTGCTTTGATGCATATGGGCGTGCAGTCTATTGCACCCACTACCTCAGGGTATTCCGCTATTTGCTGGAAGAGACACATATTGCTGGCCAATACCTCATGGGAATTGGGGAAATATACATGATCACTGACATGTGCTGACATGGCATCCAGGAACTGGTGCAGTACCCTGGATGCTGATGCCTGTGATATCCCCATCATATCACCAGTTGGTCTCTGGAAGGTACCTGTTGCTAATATTCTTAGGCCAACACATACCTTAGTTTCCACTGGGATGGGTTCCTCTCTGTTGGTTCTGTGTGTGAGGCGTGGCCTGCACAGTTCAACAATTTGCTGCAAGTGGTCTCTGCCCACTCTATAGCGCTCCACTATCTCCAGCTCATGTAGCCCCTGGTAGGTAACTCTGGGCCTGTACACTCTTCTCTGTCTCCTCACTGTGGGTTGTCCAGCAGCATGTGCATTATCACCACCCTCAGCATGTTGCATATGTCACGTTATAACAGCAATGGCAGCCCCTAACATTTTTTGTCTCAGTGAAGCCTTTTCAGTTTTCACTTCTATTAGTATACTGCAGTGTTGCAGTGTCTCTTGAGAGAAACATAATGGACTGTTGTTTGCAGAGTTTTAAGTGCTGGGCTGGGCTGGGCTAGTGTTCTGCCTGGGTAATTGCCTGATTCTGATTGTTTTCACCTGCTAGCTCTGCTAGTACTCCCTGGTAATTTCCACTATTTGGTGTGCTTCCTTTTCCTTACTGTTTCCTCAGGGGGGGAGCGCCGTGCACAGAAGTGCAAACACGCGCACAGCAGTTAACACGCATGCACACATGCTTACATGGACTAAAGCTTGCTTATTCTTCTTAATACACATGCACAACAGTGCAAATGCGCTTACAACTGTTTACACAGCCTTACATATGCTTACTCAAGCCTACATGCGCGCACACAAGCTTACACGCGCACACACTGTCTTACTCGGGTTTACTGGCATGCACACGAGTGCATGCACACTCAGCAAGAAACTTTGGTGTTATCCATGGCATATATCTTCGATTTCTTGACTTTACCTGGCCTACCTGTTGACACACCTCTTTTACTATTATGTAAATGTAAGCTGACACATGTCACTCTGCTCCAATGAGCTTCACTCCTTTCATACATTCCCCCCTCGTGATGTCACATATCTTCTACTCTGTTACTCCTCTTATCCTACTCCTACACTCCACTGACTGTGCTCATTTGCTATGTAAACTTGCGATTCACTATCCTAACTCTCATTTGCATAGGATTGCCTACTAATGCTTAGTTACATCTCTTAGACTGAGCTTCCCCCCTTAGCAACCTCTACTCGGTGGCCATGTTGTCTTCAGCCTGCCATTCCCTTGCATTGTAAATTCATTTTAGCTATAAAATCCACATTTGTGGATCTTAATTATCAATTTTCTGCTTTTTAGGGCGCAGCGCATTTGCGCGGTGCTGCGCTACGGTTAAACCCCGGTGATCGGGATAAAAAAAAAGTTATTTTATTTTTAATTTGTATCACTTCCCGTTGCCAATGGCTGTATTTTTGGCCATTGGCATGCTTCCTCCTGTGAATGAATGCTTTTTTTCCCAGCTGACACAGCTCCGTTTTGCTATTTGCAGACCCATACTCAGTTATCAACTGAGTACATTTATGCAAATAACACTACTCCTACTCGGACAGGTTCGGGTTTCCTGGATCGCAAATTCACCTCATTTGCATGGCTTTCACCTGCAATTGAGGTAATTTGCATATCCCAGCCCTGTCCGTGTAGGACTAGTTTGGAGAGCTCAGTTGCATGCCTCCACCGGCTGTTCCTGGATCGCTCGGCGGACATTTGACTGCATGGAGTCTTAATCTACTCTAAGACTCCGTGCAAGCCTTCGTGAATCCGGCCCAGTAACTTTCACATTTGCAATATTTTGTAAACAACATACAATATCTTGGCAACCAATCAAGTATGACACCTTAGGAAATATGTTAAGGAATTTCCTAAAGGTTATATTGTTTAAAACCATACTTCAATGTTACTGTCAGCAGCATTTTATTCGTCTAGGTGAGAGCTTTCATATGAGGCTAAGGAGTTCTGTCTATGTTACTTGGTTGTTGAGAAATTTAGAAAAATGTGAACATTATATCTACATAAATTAATATCATGAAAACAACAGTTAATATTTATTCACCTGCACTAGAAAGAGGTCAAATATTAATGCAGTTGAGTTTGCTATTGTGTAAGTTTTAAGATGAAATCTAATTATGTAAATAGCATGGTTTTGGAATTATTGATGCAACTATGAACAAGCAATATTTGACACCTACAGACGTCAGTAGGAGTTAACTGCAGATGGACCTGGAGGCATCACTCGGATGTAATGAGTTAACACAAACCTTCTTATCCTAACACATTTCTAAGTTTAAAAGAGTAAATATGTAAACTATGGCCCTATTTCTGGGTCATTGTCTCCCAGATTTTTTGTACTAAGAGGTTGAGATATGATAACTATATATTAAGCTATGGTTATCATTGTAGCATTCTTTGCATATCCACTAACTTACTATGCTCTGATGTAAACAGGTTTGATTTTCTGGTCGGCAACATTGTTGCCAGCCATGAAAGCACACTTGTTTATGTTTAAATGCAGTGCATGGTATGAATATGTAATTCGCAATGCTGTTCATGGGGCATCGTCATGCACACAGTTAAACTCTGTGTAGGTTTTGCACAAAGTCTATACAGAGTTTACTGAATCTCAAAGAGGATTTAAATAAACAGTAAACTATGCACATATATATTCATGGAAACTATCTGTGTTGCGTAACCACAGTCTAGCTCTACCTGGCCATCCAGACTAATACACCATAACTGACACATCATGATATTTATCTAACTCTTCTATGAATTCATATATTTTTTCTCCAACAAGATGAATGCAGTGATAGCTTCTAGGGGTCCAGGTGTTGACTTAATTTACGTACTATGCATCTAGCTTTCCCACTGAACTATATTCACATTTGTAGACCTCTCATTTAGTAATGATGGTAGCTTATTTTTGCAACTAACAATATAGGATTCTGCTTGATAGATTTGATGTAAAATACACTAGCAATCATGTGTCTCTGGTAGAGCTAGACCCTTCCAACATGGTGGGATGGATTTCTTGTCAGTCAAAGTCATTAGACTATGATTAGCATCAGATTTCCCAGCTTTTGGTGTTATGCCATGTAAGACTATATCTCATCTCCTCATCTCATCTAGATTGTATACATTTCTTACCTTATCTGCTCAGACATTCTCACCTTCACCTGTTTCAAGGGCCATTCCATTTAACAACTTTGCATTTGAAGCAGATACCCAAGACAATATACACCATTGTAGTAACAATGTTGAATTGCTAGAACAACTATTCTATTAATTGATCTTATATTGTACAAAAATCATCACAACAGGGACATACTGAGCATCCCTTATATGCTGGTACTAGATGGGTAGTAGGTTTGTTGGGAAACAAACCAGAATGGGCCAAATGGTTCATAGGGGATGATGAGTTTGGGTCTATATTAGATCATCGAAATGGCAGAATTTTAAATGATCTAATATCGAACCCAATGTTATGAATGCTGAAAACAGCAAAGGTGTACAAAACCAAATTCTTTCCTAGGGAAAGAATTTGGTTGGCCATTGTTGTGACTTTGCTGTTTTCAGCGATGCGGTGGAAAGTTACGGGTTGAGTTAAGGTAAGTGTGTGATTGCGCAGACGTTCAGGTTAGGGCGCGGGTTGGGTGAGTTAGGGTTAGGGTGTGGGTCAGGTAAGTGTGCAATTGTGACAGAATTTGGGGTTAGGGGTGGGTTAAGTGAGTTAGGGTTAAGGTGCGGGTGAGGTGAGTGTGCGATAGTGAGAATTTGGGGTTAGGGGCGGGTTAAGTGAGTTAGGGTTAGGGAGCGGGTGAGTGTGCGATAGTGACGGACCTTAGGGTTAGGGTCTGGGTTAAGGTAAGTGGATAGATAGTAGTGTATGTGCAGTGTAGTGTAGGGTTAGATGTAACTTTTAAATGTATGTGTGTGGATTGCTGCTTTTTAGTGTGCTTGTGGTGTGTGTGTGTGTTTCTCAGAAGAGCAAATTTTTTCCCTGGGAAAAAAATTCGCTGTTTTGAGGTTTCAATATTGCTAGGGTTCGGGTTTTGCAGTTCGATGTTACGGCATTCAGTAATGAGCCGTTTCGATGATCTGATATAGACCCATGAGTTCTGGTATGACACATTAGGAGATATGTTAAGGAAGTTCCTCAAGGTCATATTGTTTAAAACCATACTTCAATGTTACTGTAAATGTTTCTGACACTCCTTGTACAAAGTGAGCATTCCTGGTTATGAAGTAAAATTTTCCTTGTGCACTTATCTCAGGTTTCAGCTTGGAACAAAAGTGTGAACTCTCATTTCCCAGTGTTTTCCATTAACAGCTTTCCAGAAAGTAATGTGTAAATGCTGAACAGAGTAATGTCTTGTTGACAAATTGTCAATGATATTAACACTGTCTTGATAAAAATCATTATGTTCCATGCATAAATTTCTCCAAAATGGAGAGAAGCAATAAGGTGTGTAGGCGTGGCAGTGGTTGCAACCAAAAAGTTATTTGCATAAGTAGGATTCCTATATAAAGTGAATATAATTACATCCTTTTTAACACACAGTCATAAATCTAAATACTCTAAAATGTTTAATGCAGCTAATAAGTAAACAGATGCCATACTTGTGGTATTGTTCATTCTTTAACAAAATTGCACAGCTTCTACTGGGCCTTTATCAATCAAAAACACCTCTTCAAAAATGTTTGTAAAAGACATCCTTAATAGTAGTCATCTATATAAACGTCTTCCTTTAAGAGTCTTCCCTCAAACAAATTTGAGTAATTAGGACTAAATTTTATAATTAAATTGCCCACATAGCTTTACTCCTAGTATATTTTTTTCTCCTTCCAGGGCTTCACTTAATAAATTGCACCTCATCATACTAACCATTGTTTGCATACCACTCACTTTTTCTCTGTCATCATCTTTTTTATGTGTCTTTGTTGTTTTACTTCTCTCCATGTGTGTTCCTATTTTCTGTAGCAACAGTCATGGAGCCATAACTAGTATGATAAGGGCCACAATGCTCTGCGCTACCCACTACACATACTGCTTAGTCCTCATAATCCCCAGACCTGCCTATCTGCAGGGAGACAAAAGTAATCTAGAAGGTAACCTGTAGGGCTTGATGGTGTCCTTTGGTGTTGTTTGCTGGTGGTTGATGTAGGCTTCTCAGTAGGTAGTGGCACAGAAGAGCCCTCATGAATTACCCTGTGAAAGTTGTGGTAGCTAGTCAGGTCTGAGGTTTTATAACTGTATTGACTGCAAGAGCCACATAATTGACCAGCCCTGACCACTGGGCATCCAGAGGAGGAACCCACCTGTGATATCAGCCATGGAGGTGACTCACTTCTGGGAGGGTCCCCCATTAAGTCTGCTTAGCAGATTGTCATTACCCCACCCTATCCCTCATCATGAGGTCATCTTTTTTGTGTCAGTCATCCTTCCTTGCTTATTGTCCAGTTATCCAAATCACCAGTTGTCCATCTTCTGTCTGTCTGTCTGTCTGTCTGTCTGTCTGTATATCTCTACTGTGTTCCCCATTTTGTATGACTACCTCCCTTGTCAGTGTTTGTCCATGTTATATGCTTGTGTACCTGCCTCATCTACCATCCATATACCCTCCTTCCTGCATGCACTTTCTCAAGCTTCCCACTTCCGATACACTTCTTCTCAAGAAAGGCACCTGTATCCACAAAACAAAAAAGACTACTCTCCTCCCCTTCCACCCCCACTCCATGCCAATTTTGCCTTGATATTGTCTTTCTGTATGTTTAGCTTCTTGCTCTTCCCCCTTCTGACTATCCTATCACCCCATTTCATTCTCATTTTTAAATAAAAACAGTTGGCACTTCAGTATGTAGAACTTTTATGGGCTTTTAGTTGTGTCCAAGTAGTACATATAATGTGTCTGGAAATGTGTGTGAATGTGCATTTCACCAAGAACACAACCTACATGCCAATGACCCTTGGTCACATAACTTATCGCAGTATGGTCTTTTGGTCTTGTAGTGACTGCCATTTTAATGAATGCACTATTTTATTAATGCAGCATTGCCCATATGCAGACCACATTATTTTGGAATTTAAGCATGCCTAATCTCCATCAGGCCACATCAGAAAATGTTCACTGCACTATTTTCAAACATTGCTCTGCTGAGTGTTTTTTATTTTATTTTTTTCCCAGTGCATGGTTGCATTACCATTCTTTCTGAATACTGCCCACAGTGTGAAACCTACACTGACTATATTATCATTTAGGTTTATTTGCAAAATAATCTGAAGTTCTAAATGTGCTAGTTAGGCTACTTTTCCCTTGAAAGTGGAGAGATAATGGAAAGCACACCATGAAGAATTATTTCTATGGCTGTTTACTTCAAGCTTGCTTAAAACATAACCACATTAGTTAACCTACTCACATTACTGTTAATCCCAGAAGCAAGTTTACAACTGCAGTTACAACAGTTGTAATAACAGTATCCTGTGGAATGCATTATTCACAAAGCCTTTCTGTGATAATAAATACATCAAAATGAAATATATAGAGCAAATTATTCATTACTAAAAATGGCACTTTTTTCAGGATTACAAATGGCCTATATTTCTTAATTGTTGCTCTATTAATGGAGATCAGCTGGGTTGGAAACATTAGATAATGCTCTAAGGGACTACATCACCATGCCTCATCTCTGGAGCTGCAGAGTAATATGGATAATGAAGTTGAGAACAATGTAAAGCACACTTGTATCATACATCTTGCAAACCCTCACTAATGACAGCATCATAACCCAAGACAGTATAATAAAACAGGCTCTGCCTTAGGCCTTGCATAGGAAATCTGTTTAAAATGTAGTAGGAAAGGCAAACAAGCCAAAGCACTGGCCAAGCATGTTACTTAAAATGGTAATGATCATAAGTTTAAGTTTGTTGTTCTGGAAGTGCTATGTAAAAGTTTGAGGTTTGGAGATTTAGTGAATTTGACAGAATGTGCAGAACTAAAGTGGATTGTCAGCTTAAATGCTGGCAAACACCCACGTTTGAATGGGCGTGTTTCTATTAAACCTGTCTTACAAGGGAGAAGATTACCTCATTGAAATTTTTTTTTTTAATTAACTAGATTTTTAATTAATTATGTCATGTGATTTATATATATATATGGCTGTTTTGATTGATTTTATTGTAAGTCTGATGAAGCAGCAGTTTTCTGTGAAAGTGCTAACTTTTGTACATTACACTATTTTATTTAATAGCTGTGTTGGTCGGCTTTATATTTTCATTTTACTTTAAAATGTAGTAGTATCAGGAAAAAAGGCATAGCATTATTTTATCTTTTAAAATAATTTAAATCTCTTTCTTATAGTCAAATTTGCAGTGTTTCCTTCCACAACTTATTTCCTGCTGTATGGCTCTCATTAAGTCACATACCTAGGCAGTCGACCTGGGTCACCCTTGAAAAGGGGTTTCCTGATTAACAAATTAAAAAACAAAAATAAATAGATTGTGGATTAAATATCTTACCAAGAACTTGTTAGAAATATTTACACCTAACAGCCTTTCTGAAGTCCACTAATTGGCCTATTTTAAACACTTACAGTTCCTACACTTGTTAAACAGATACAGATGTGTGCATCATTTGATTGATAGAGTGAAACATAAAATACTTTAATTATTATTGCATCAACACCATTGGAGCTAAACTGATTGCGTGCATCACGATGAAAAGAATTATGTCATCTTCTAAGGATAGTTTATTTTTTAAATGTTTACTTTAAATGCCTTTTACAGACAGGCAATAATAAATGTATATATAGATGATTTATAGTAGACAGTCCATAATCATGTTTTTATTGGAAAAAAAAGAACATCTGAATTAAACTATCTAGGGATGAATGGGAATGAAAGGAATATGCAAAGCCCCAACCAGCTTATGGGAGGTCAGAAATAAACATCAGACCCCTGATTTCGGAGTCAGTAGCATTACTTATGAACAATGTTCTGCATGTTCTGCAATGTCCATTATGTCAGATGTCATATATTTAATTTTTGGTTGTTTTTTTTGTTTCTGGGTGGCTGTGGTGGTGGTGCAGTGGTTAGTGTTGCCACCTCACATCAAGAGGTTCTCCGGTTTGATCCTTGGCTGAGGTGCCTCCTGTGTGAAGTCTGTATGTCCTCCCTGTGGTTGCATGGGTTTCCTCCGGGTGTTCCGTTTTTCCTCCCAAAGACATGCTGTAGGTAGATTGGACACTCTAAATTGGCCCTAGGTGTGAGTGAGTGGATGCGCCTTCTGCGGAAGGTTGGGTGCCGAGCTTGCAACTCAACACTGTAAAACTCCACTGCCAATCATAAGCGGACAGATGATCCGCTGTGGCAACCCCTAACTGGGAAAATAAGAAGGTTGGGTTTTTGTTTCTGGTAGCATTGCATGAAGTTGTTATCTGCTCCAAGTATAATAGGAATTGTTAGAAGTTAAACAGCAAGTTTTAAATTCCCCACAGTGGAAAGTATACTCCAGTGTAAAGATAGAATGTTGGGAGACAAAGAAAGATGAAAAAAACACAGGGCAACCCATTCTACAGTAGTGTTTCCTGGTGATTGTGAGCATTTGGCTGGGAGGATCTCATCTCATCTGTCCATCAATACCTTTACCATAATTTTGGCATCTGCATTTGTAAATAAAAGTGGCCCATAGACCCTTGCTTATAGTCTCATGCCTATAGTCTCCTGCCTATACTCTGTCTTTCCCCTCTTTGAATAGCAGCACCACCCTAGCTATCATCATATATGGTGAAGTCACACCATTCTCTACAAGAATCTTGTATTCATCTGCTGGTGTACTTCATATTTTATCATCTTTTATGTGCAGAATTCCATTGTATACCCATGTTGCCCTTCATTTTTCTTAATACTTTTCCCAGCTCCTCCCTGCAGTTATCCATATTCAAAGTGTGTTCCTGTTCCTTGAGAATTACACAGGCATACCCTGTGTCCCAATATTCCCATGTTCATTAACCTTCTACTCCATTTTGTTTATATAGCTGTGGTAATAGTCTCTGAATACTTCCCTTATTTGTATGTCATGCTATGTCATATCTCAACACCCTAAACCAATCATTACTTTGGTCACCTCCAAGCCTCTGTTCATTTTCCTGTATCTTTTTGTCCAAGATTCTTCAACTGGGTTACCCACTGCTCAGCACTGTTCTTTCCAGTAGCACTGTTTCTTGCATTTAATTCTTCCCTTACTGCTTCCTCTGTTTGCATAACTTCTTTCTTTGTCTAGTTACTCTCAAATCTCATGTAATCCACTGTGAAGTCCTGGTTTGACAAACATCTGTCCATTTTTTATGTCTTTCATTCTTCACACCATTCTCCGTTTCCCAAAAATCTGTTAAGTCTGCTGTTCACCACTTGTCCATTTCTTGTGAACATGTATTCCCTTTTATGTAAGTACACTGTCCTTCACAGATCCTCCGAAAGACATGTATGAATGGGCATGCCTTTGCTGAAGGTTGGGCATCGGGCTGGCAACTCGGCACCATAAAAAAAAAAAATCTACTGCGAATCATTAGCGGACCAAAGTTCCACTGTGGCAACCCCTAACTGGGAAAAGCCGAAAAGACAAACAACAACAATGTCCTTCACAGATCGATCTATCCCTCATCTTCCATGCTTTTTTTTATCAGATCCTATCTCATATTTCTGTTAAATTCCTTCTTACCATACAGTCCATTTTTGAAGGGCTCCTTTGAAACATTAAAGAATTACCTATGACTGTTATCCATGCCATCCTATTCTGCTCCCTTTCCACAAATGTTTTCTGAAACACTCATAATCCTTTTTGGGGCATATATGTTTTTTATTTTGAGGTATATATGTTTCCTGTATTACTAGTCTGTACCTCTGTTCTTCCTTACCATTTTATTCTACTCCCTTATCTGCTTTAAATAATAATTTTGATGATCACGTGAATCTCTCATCTGAATCTGTGTGCCATTTCCTTTCCTTCTTCTGCAATGTTATCCCATCATTCTTTGTAATCTGTGTGCCATTTCCTTTCCTTCTTCTGCATTGTTATCCCATCATTCTTTGTGATCTGTGTGCCATTTCCTTTCCTTCTTCTGCATTGTTATCCCATCATTCTTTGTGAAGTCTCCATTTAGTATTTTCTTTCCTTCCAATGCCTTTAATTTGTCTCACACACAACTGCATTTGCTTCATATATTTTCAGCCTGCTTTGCATTTTCTTCATTTTTAAGACCCTCCATTGTTCCATGTTAGGATCTTCACTCCCCACTTCTACTCACTTCCACCCACTTCCTCCCCAAGATCAGCATTTCTGGTTTCTACATCCCTGTTTTTTCTAATCAAGCCAGTGACTTTTTGGCATCTCCCTATTCCCATTCCTCTCTCCCCTACCTCAGTGATCTGAGGATCCCATGCTATATCATGTGACATCATCCAGTGTGAAGCCTGCATTTCTGCCACTATTCCACCCACTACTATTTGTTTTTAACAATGGCTTCTTCTATCTTATTTGTTTTGATATTCCACTTGTTGGTCCAAACTTGCTTTGTTTCTGTGTGACTTTGCTCCCTCTGTCCTCTATTAATTTCCTCGTCACACCTTAATTTCCATTTATATATCACATCTTCCCACAAATCATTTGCAATTTTATCCACTTGGTTACAGATTGCTTTCTTTTTTTTTCATTTTTATTTAAGACTTTGTTAATTAATTGCATTGGGTAATCCAGGGACCACTTTCAGATGCAGTTTCATCCAGAGACCTGATCATTACAGTCCTTACAAATACATTTCTCTTTTGTATGTCCCACAATTTTCCCCTTATATCTATATCTTTCTATCTACCCCTGGATTCTGCAAGCCCTGCAAGGTGTGCAGGACTAGTGCAGGAGCACCAGCAGTCAATATGTCTGCTGTGCGATCCACGAATAACCTGTAGGGATGTGCACAAGCGCTCCTGCACGGACTCAGCCCCTGTTTGCCAATTACCCCATTTGCAGGAAAAAGCCATGCAAATGAGGTGAATTTTGATCCAGGAAGCTAGAAACTGGCCGTGCAGGACTAGTGTAATCTTTAGAAATGTACTCCGCCAGTAACGGAGTACATTTCTGCAAATTACAAAATGGAGCCCTGACAGCTCCAAATAAAGAGTGGATATCATGTAAAAAGCATGCCAAGGACCAACTATAAGGCCATTGGCACGGAAAACATTTTCAAAATTAAAAGAATCAACTTTTATTTTTTTTAGCCGATCTTGGCTGTTTAAGCGTAGGGCAGCGGCGCACAAATGGGATTGTGCTGAAAATAAGAAAAATAACATAAAATAAGCATTCTAACCAAAATCACTATTTTGCCATTATACTCAATGGTAGGCAGAAGACAACATGGCCAGTGAATAGTGGTTGCTAAGGGGGGAGGCTCAGTGTGGGACATGTAACTATGCATTAGCAGGCAATCCTATACAAATGAGGGAAATTACACTGAATCCCAGATTTTCCCTGCATGCTAGTCAGCACCCAACAGTGTAAGAGCAGGAATAGCTTTAGCTTAGTGCAAGCCTAGGATTTAGCTGACATCATAGGGGGGTGTGTCAGGCATGCTGTAAGTGGATTGGAGCCCTGTGGCTCTGGTCTGCTCCTAGCTTAGCAGAGCTAAGCAAGGGGGTGTGTCTGAGGCTGCCTAGGACTCTTTACATTGCCTAAGTGGGTATGCGCACCGGGTTTCAAAGGAAAAAAAAAAAGTAAACCAGGAAATAGCAGCTGTGTGCACATTTGAGCACTGTGTTTGCACGGCACACCCCCAGGCTTAAACAGGAAGGCAATGGGAAGAGAAAACAGCAGTAGCAAGGTAATCTAGGAGAACTAGCATAGCTGGCAGGTGAATTGTATCAGAATCAGCCAATTACACAAGCAGCAGATCAGCCCTGCCCTGAACACTACTATAAACTATGCAAACACCTTTCCCTCTGTTTTTTCCCATACTCTACACCACTGGTGTATACAAGTGGGGAAATTTTACCAAACAAAACAACAAAATGATAGGAGCTGTAATAGCTATCATACAACATGTGGAAGAGGCTGAGGGTGGTGAGGATGTGAATGCTGTCGACCAACCCACAGTGAGGAGACGGAAAAAAGTGTGTAGACCCAGGGTAACCTACCAGGGGCTACATGAGCTGGAGATAGTGAAGCACTATAGGGTAGACAGGGACCTCTTACAGCAAATTGTTGAGCTGTGCCGGCCACGCCTGACACACAGAACTAACAGAGGGGAACCCATCCCAGTGGATACCAAGGTATGTGTAGGCCTAAGAATACTAGCTACAGGTACCTTCCAAAGGCCAACTGGGGATATGATGGGGATCTCACAGGCATCAGCATCCAGGGTACTCCACCAGTTCCTGGATGCCATGTCAGCACATGCCAGTGAGCACGTATATTTCACCAACACCTGTGAGGCGTTGGCCAGCAATATGCAACTGTTCCACCAAATAGCAGAATACCCTGAGGTAGTGGGTGCTATAGACTGCATGCACATACACATTAAAGCACCACCTGGTGAGTGGGGTAGGTCTACATCAACCACAAGGGCTTCCCCTCCATCAACTGCCAGGTTGTGTGCAATGCCCAGGGCATAATAATGAATGTGTGTGACTGCCCTGGAAGCTATCACGATTCCCACATCTGGCATGTGATGCAGCTGTACCAGAGATTTTCCAGTGGGGACATCCCTTACGGTCACCTAGTGGGAGATGCTGGTTATGCACTGGAGCTGTGGCTGATGACACCCATCAGAAATGCACACACACCCGAACCAGAACTCCATAATAAGGCACACGCACAGACCAGAATTATAATAGAGTGTATGTTTGGGATGTTCAAGTCACAGTTCCGGTGACTGGACACATCCGGTGGAGCCTTGCAGTACTCACCAGCTACATGTACCCAAATAGTCATCGTATGTGCCATGCTGCACAATATGATCCTGCGGAAACAGCTGCAGCAGGAACAGCATGGGGCAGGGCCACACAGCCCCCCCCCATCACTTTCAAGGCCTGCATAGGCACAGAGTGACTCAGAGGAGAAACAACCTGAACCTACCCCAATAGGCAGAAGGAGGCATGCCCAGTATGCCCTGGCCTTGGCAAAGAGGCAACGCATAGCACATACACTAACATAGGAGGGACCCAGGGGAGGACACCTCTCTCTGACTTGCACATACAGTGAAAGGGATGCCAAACATGACACTACCTGTGCCCAACCATGTGTAGGGAGTGTACTATGTGCATCTCACATAGGCAGCCCTGCAGCACCACCCTCAATACTGGCACACCCACAAGGTAAGTCACTCAACCTACTAATTGCCGAATGGAGTAGTATGTGTTGTTACCTGTATCTAAGGTATGGATGTGAGCATGAAAGGGAACTGGGTGGCTGAATGGTATGCCAGCAGATAGTAGACACCTATAGTGGCACCATGATATCTTTAACAAATACTGGTGTCACCACAGTAGCCAGTACTACACTGGGAGACAAAACCCACTGCAGGAAATATGCTGGGCCACATGTGTATCCATATGACTCACACATGCCAGTCAGGGAGGTTCACATACCCAACAACAGTCTCAGCCTGCAGGACAGGTGTAGACAAACACAAACAAAGGCTGTGCTATGGCCTCTGAATGATGCCTAGGGTAACCCCCCCCCCCAGGCCTACACAGACAGACTATATCAGGTCAGGCAGTGGGATATTAGTTCTGAAAGGTAGGAAGTCAGAAACTAATATGTAGGTCAATCAAACCTAAGACCTGTAGTACACTGATATGCCTCTAGTCAGCATGATAGGCTAGAATACAGAATGAAATGGAGTACCTGACATACCAGTACAGTCATAGCAAATGTGTGCAAGTGTCAGGTGTGTCCCCTCCATCCTATGTAGAAATGTAGAAACAGTCAGGTGTGCCCCTCCAATCCTGTGTTGAAATGTAGAAACAGTCAGGTGTGCCCCCCCAATCCCATGTAGAAATGTAGTAACAGTCAAGTGTGCCCCCCACTCCTATGTAGACATGTAGAAACAGTCAGGTGTGCCCCTTTCCCCAATCCAGCGTAGAAATGTAATAACAGTAAGGTGTGCCCCCTCCCAACCTCTGTGTAGAAATGTAGAAACAGACAGGTGCACCCCCTCCCCCAAACCTGTGTAGAAATGCAGTAACATTCAGGTGTGCCCCCCTCCCCAATCCTGTGTAGAAATGTAGAAACAGTCAGGTGTGCTCCCACCAACCCTACTTAGAAATGTAGTAACAGTCAGGTGTGCCCCCCAAACCTATTTAGAAATGTTGTAATGGTCTGGTGTGCTCAGCCCCAATCCGATGTGCACACATCATAACAGTCAGGTGTGTCCCCCACAACCCTATGTAGAAATGTAGTGACATGTATGTGTAGGTATAATACCAGTAGAGCACAGATGCCCAGAGGTGGCCAAGGTAGCAGGATAGATTGTAGCATTAGCACAATATGCAGGTATGTGTGTGTCAGGTCGGTGTGTGTTTCATATTGTGTGTGAGTGTTCAGTATGTATGCATGTTGAGGTAAGACCTGGTGGCCATTGCCCACTACTGCTGATGACAGGGCCAAGTCCTCACAACTGCAGTGCCAAAGACAATTCCCACCAGTATAACACATGCTAGCAGTAGCCCATTGTAAATGCATGGTGGTAATATGTGTCACCATCTGAAAGACTGACATGGCATGGCTGTTGGGCTAGATATACAAGCAGTACACAGGGA
Organism: Protopterus annectens; assembly: GCF_019279795.1. Taxonomy (NCBI): domain Eukaryota; kingdom Metazoa; phylum Chordata; order Ceratodontiformes; family Protopteridae; genus Protopterus; species Protopterus annectens. Next base: position 1,754,265,028 of record NC_056737.1, on the reverse strand, counting down.
AAGTACTCCAGACATACAGTATATATTGCGTATTTGTGAAATGGACACACCCTTGGAATTGTACATACAGGTATGCATCACATTATCTGGTCCTGTAGTAGGGGATACCGGTGTTATCTGCCCGAACACTTGCAGCTCACAGAGGAGGTAGGACTGATGTGTTGGGAAACAGCTGATGTACTTGCACATGCCAGCATAACTAGAATGCCCCATGCATATCTGTGTGTCAGATGCAAGTAGTGTCCATAGCATACATGCACCCAGCTCACCCAAACACCACCCACAGGTACCTCTCTGGTCGTATCCCTGCTGTGGAGAATGGGTACAATATGACCCCACCTGTATTTGGCAATAGCAAAATAATGCAGCATACAGTGCTGGTGTCCCATGCAGGTTTGTCCCTAGCCATAGGTAACACCCTGCCAGCATCCACACCACCTGATCAAGACTGATAGAAGGTATTGGCATGAACACCTAGGAGACCTACCCTGTCACCCCAGGGGAATATAATGTATGGCGGTCTGAGACTGTAGGATTGACAGAATGCAACAGCCTGCCACATCCGGCACGCATCAACACCAAATGGCCCACAGGCCTCTGCCAAAGGCCTGTGTCTCACACATACTGCCAATGCATGTTATGTCATGGACACCCAAATAACATAACACACTCCACATAAGCCATATGCAAGGCCATGTGGGCAAACCACAGTAACATGTCCACCATGTCCCACTGCATGAACTGTAGACCAACACCAAAACATAGCTGTGATGGGGTGATAACCTTAGGGAAAGTATCAGTGAATGTGTGCATAATGTATGGAAAAGGATAGAATAATGGGGGGGTGGGTGGGAGTATGGGCAGCATGGAATGTGCAAGGTCCGACACAAAGCTGTGTGCACACACTATCCCTGGTTGCAAACACATAAATGGATGGCTACATACCTTCCCGTACACCACAATAGGGGTAATGTCCTGACTCATGGCCCCCGCCTCTTGGTAACCTGTGCGAATCTATACAGCTGTGAGGTATTGCCACAGCAAGATAAGGCCATACTGTCATGTGGATGGATGTACAAGTATGGGATCCTCTGCCAGCACTGTACCAAGGTTCTGAATTGGATACACAGACCCAGCAGCAAGTGTCTGCAGCTCCCCCTCCAGAATGGCATAACTTACCATGTAAGCAGTTGTAAGTGGGTTTGCATGGGTTTGCACGGAGGTAAGCACTGCTAACTATCGGTTACAGTTTCTTATACTCAGTTAGCTTCTAACTGCGTAACCTGTGTAGGCGTTGCTTACTCCCATGCAAACAGGCTTAAGCCCGCTTATTGCTGCTTAAAAGTGCTTACTCCCACTTACCCCCATGCTAATTTCTTTAAAAGAAAAGAAAAAAATGGTTGATAAAAAAGTAGTGAAAAAGGGGCACAAAGAGGGAAAGACAGTAGGAAAAATGGTTAGGGATGTGCAGGAAGGGTGTAGGGAAGGTCCATAGCTGCCCATATCTTCTACAGCAATAGCTGTGCATATACACTAAATTTGGAGGTAGATTTAGACACTCAAACCCCTGAGAGAGGGGTGAGGACAACAATAATATGTTGTGAAGCCAATTATACCAGATTACATGTGTCCAGTGGACACGTGTTTGAAATGGACAGCTATGTATGGGGCGAGATTTTTTTGGGGGAACAAATTTCCCTTTTTTTTTTTTTCAGGTGAGAGTGGGATGTTGGGGAGGGATAGTAGGTATATTTGGTGATGTAGGTTGGGTAACAGACAAGACAAACAAGAACCATATAGGGGTGGTATATGACATGTGGGGGGTAAAAACCTTGATGGGGAGGGGTGCTGAGAAATCAGAAGCCCATGAGCCCCCTAGTGGAAACGGTGGGACTGAGGTCCCCACCCATCAGCAGTCACCACTACACCGTCACAGCCCTGATGGCGGCTGTGCTGGGGGTTGAGTCGGAGAGCCAGACCAATCCTCTTGTCATGACATGCAGCCCTCGAGCTGGTGTAGCAGATCTCAAAACTCCTGGTTGAGCTCGCTACGCACCACAACCCGGACCTAGCAACAGGTGACAGGTTCCTGTCCACGCCCGCTCCCATCCCCTGATTCAGTTCCACCCAAAGGTGGTGCAGGACAAATGGACGAGAAGGTCCCAGGTTGGGCCCCAGATGTGCTGGTGCCTGGTGCCATGGCCAGCTGAGGTGGGACAGGTGGGTCAGCTGGGAACCGCATTCCCATATGTGCTATTGTGTTTATGTTTTATCAGCATATGTGGGTTAGTAATAGTCAACACATTCCAGGATTAGGTATAACGGCATGTATAGATATTCCCATTAACCCATACACCATATATGGAACAATTGCATAGCAAACAGAACACATGCATATATCGGGCCACAGTGGTAACAGCATGCAGGTACATTGATGGCATCATGCCACCAGTGTTGGAGCATTTCAATATAGCACATGCACAGAAACAGATTTAAACAATTATCAGACAATAGGACATATGTCCCAACATTACAGTTAAGTCAGCACATACCAATTGAGTTGGGTATTTAGTTTATTGCTGCAGATATGGTGGGGGTGAGAAAAAGATGTCAATTAACAACTAGTATATTCCTGGAATTCTCATTACTTTCCTAGTCAGTGCTGTTATCTGTAACTTACAAGTATTAGTACACTACTCTGTTGCCTTACTTTGGATAGTGGTATGGCTGTCAACAACTATATACATGAACTGGTTTTAACTGCAGTATACACCTCTTACCTGGTATACCTGTGGAGGAATTGTTTGTTAACACTAACTGTTTCTACACATACTCCCAGATTCCAGGTTGATGTTATGCACATACCTGTCCATCACTTTTTGCACAGACTCTGGGCATGTCTTGACCACATGCAGGTAAACCAGGACATATTTAGACTATTGCTGTCTTAATCCTTTAGTGACTTACAACACTCTTATACAGGATTTCCTAGACAGTTATATTATGTAGCACAGTGTGGGTGACAGTGATCAGTGATATCTTATTATTCAGAGCAACTGCAAAACTCGCAATGCCATACAATACCAGAGTAAACAGTACCAGTACAGGGTATCAATCTTTTATTTCTAGGCACAGTGGTCATATCTGATGGACTTGTGGGAGCAATGTTTGTTAGCACTACCTGAATGTTGCCAAACAGATTACCAGATTCCACATTAGTATTATGCACATACATGTCACTCTATTACTGTACACACTGTGGTCACAACTTGACAGCATGAGGGTGTAGATGGGACATACTTGGCATATTACTCTCATAACAGTTTGGGGAGTTGCCCGAGTGACAGGTTTGTTCTTATAGATGTGTGACAATCAGTTGTGTTTCTTGTTTGCTGCCTAAACATCTGGGATCATCCCTCTGATTTCCCAGGGGGATAGGGTGATAGGCAGCAGATATGGGCTGATATACTAGACATTCTGGACATATCTGTACAGTTGTGGGATATGATTCTGTATGCAGCCTACTACCACTCACAGGATTTGAGCCATGGCTGTGTGTGCTAAAAATACAACAGTTCACGTCTCAGTTGCGTGTGCTATTTGGATTTTGTTGTCTGTCTTTTCACTGTTTTCTGTCTATGTCTCTCTCAGTTGTACTAAATGACCTCTTGGGATTACAACAGTCATATAAAGACATTCCTACACATTTTATTTATGTTGCACAGTGTGGGTAACAGTGCTTAATACAACAGTACTATTAAGTGATTGCAAATCTACATTACCATATGATACCAGAGTAAACACATGCAGTCCATTTGTTAGACCTTTATTGTCAGGCTATTATGCTTTTATTTACATACAACCTATATGAGACTCTTCCTGTCATATTCTCTGGTGCATGCAGTACTTGCCTTAAACAATACAGGTTTGATACAGGCAATTATCTTACTAATACTTTTAGATTTATTTCCTATGACAGTACATGCAAGAGTATTACTAACCTGCCTCGCGTCGCAACCACTCCAAGTGACATCCATGGGCATCCTGGTTCACAACCCACTCACTTGTCACAGTGAAGGACATAAGAGGAATATTTAGCCATACCTATCCATAATATACATGAGCTGGCAATAATTAAACAGGTAGTGGAGAGATACTTATACACAGCTGGGTCCTACCCTGTCCTCCTAGCCTCTTGGATCCACTGATCCAAGAGATCCCTGTTTTACCACTTCAGGTCAGCATAGTGATGCCTGACCTGGTCACTACTTTGGGGTATGCCAGTGGCACTGGTGAGGTCATGGGTGAGACGGTCCCAGGCTTTTGCTTTATGTTGGGAACCCTGGTACTGGCCCTGCAGCAGTCTCTGCTCATGTTCTTTCACAAGGAATCCTGCCATGACTCTGGACTCCTGGATGCCCCAGCGCTGCACCCGAAAGTGCACACCCTCTCCCATTCCAGACATAGCACCTGCATGGGGAAGCTACAACAAATTATGAGAGGTATTCCCGCCTGTTGAGTTTAAGTAGGGCTGATTTCCCACACTTTGCCATGATTGGACACTTTTGAAAACGTTAAGTTGTGGGCAAACCTGCTTACGTAAGGTTTGCATTGTTTATATGGATATATCAATGGGCAAATTGAGATAGCTGGCCTGCACATTGCTTACACCTACTAAGCTGGGCTGTGCAATGCTTAGCATTGCTTATCATTTAATTTGCATTATATTTGCTTTTTGGCATTGATTTATTATTCATTACCTGTTATATATGTGTCTGGTATCCATGATTCATGTGTATGTACACTGTATGGGGTCCTTGTGTTTATTAGGAGACCTCAGCACTTTATTTCAATTACACCTCACATCTGGGATTACTGCAGTACTCCAGTTCACATATTTATGTTATGTAGTAGGTTATACAATATAAAACTGTATATAGATTCCTTTCACATGTTCAGTTTGATTTTCCTATAGAGAGGATTTGTTTGGTGATACCACAGTCTTATATATGTCTGTGATGGCTTAGTGGTTAACTGCTGTGACTATAGTGTACAGGGTTCTGGGTTCAAGACCTGCAAAGGCTGTTTATTTTGTTTCTGGCCAGAACAGCGGCTGTTGCATACAGAGTGATTAAGGAACCTTTAAGCAATTGTAAGTGGGTTTGCGTGGGTTTGCACAAAGGTAACCAATGCTAACCTCCAGTTAAATATGCTTACAGAGTGTTAGCTTCAATATTGCTTAACCTGAGTGCGTATTGCTTACCCCCATGCAAACCGGCTTAATCCTGCTTACTAGTGCTTAAATATGCTTACTCCCACTTACTCACACTTACTACTGCTTAATAGTGCTTACACTTACTTACTAGTGCTTACTCCCACTTACCACTGCACTAATTTAGACAGTAATGTCTAATGGTTCTTGGGAAGGTGGGGGATTTGGAAGTTGTATGGAGTTTTCATTCATTACACATTTCGCCTTCCATTTATATCTCTGATTCCTGTGTAGATATAATGTTTGGGGCATGTGTGATTATCTGTGGACTATACAACATTATGACACTGACACCTCACATCTGCATTTAATGCAGTACTCCAGGTCACAAATATATGTTATTTAGAAGGTTATGCAACTAAAATATTGGTCATAAAGTGATTTGACACAGAAAATGGAATGTACTGCAGTGGGACTCGAACAGGGAATGACTGCTCGTAAGGCGAATGCTCTGCCTATTACACTATTGCTGTACTGATTCATTTGCATATATCTTGCTTTTTATCCTCTTCTGACATTTAAGCTGCATTAACTGTTGCTAAATGATGGGCAAACCAAATGGTTAAATTTAATCTGTTTCATAAAAAAAAATCTTTATATTTACTGTTTTAACTATTGCTTTTGTACACATGGGGGGATGTTGCTGGGAGTATGCGTACACCTATACTGTTGATGTACAACTAAGGAAAGTTTTGTTGAGATCGTAGTATAGTGGGGATAAGGGAACATACCCTTTTTCCCACTGTAGTGCAATCTCGGAGTGAGAATATTAAAGTAGGGGAGTGTGGGGGGTGTAGGGGGGCTTACCCCCCTGCATAACACTGTTTAGTGTGTTATTTTTCTTTTTTTAGTTAGTTTTTATTTTTTTATTCCACAAAAGTGCATTTTCGATGGAATGCAATTTCGCGGAAGTGCATTCGAGGAAGTACGGTTCAATGAACCGTACTTTTGATTTAAAAAAGTAGCTCCACATATATATATATATATATATATATATATATATATATATATATATATATATATATATATATATATATATAAGTTCATAGGTAGGTACTAGGCTTTCGGCCCAAGGGCCTACTTAAGCTTAGCCAACAAGGTTCCCTGGCTTACGCCATCCAAGAAAGTTATTTTCCTGTGCCACTGTCGAGCAGAGACACATAAGTGATCCCCGGGGTGTATTTCCTATTTCCCATCCACTCATCAAGATTTTTCTTGAGGAGTGCTAATGAAGAACTTGGCTTGACATAGATGTGTAGCCTGTTCCAGAGTTTGGGAAGTCTCTGGGACAGGAATCTATCCCTCTGCATGTCCTGTTTATTGTGGTGACAATGTTTAGGTCTCTAGAGTGTGTAGCTCGGAGGGACTGGGATTTCTTTAGGTGTAGCATGTCCAACAGCATTGGGTTTGACATAGCTTTATATGTTAGGCAGATATCACCTTGGAGTAGGCAATATGCTACAGAGTAAAGCTGGAGTTTTTTGAGGTGGTCAGTGTAGGGCATTTGTTTGAGGCCAGTAATCCTTTTTGTAAGGTACTTCTGTGGCCTTTCCAGCTGCTGCAGATGTCTTGTGAGGTACATTCCAAAAAGGCCATTGTACTCTATAATGGGTCTAATGAGTGTTGAGTAGAGGGGAACAATGACCTCTTTTTTCCTGGATGAGAACCCTTTTGTGATGAGGTGTGCCACGTAGAAGGACTTCCTGACTACTGTGGCGATGTGACTATCAAAGGAGAGACCACTGTCCAACTGGATCCCAAGGTCTCTTATCACGCATTCGGTGTTAAGTAGATTGCTGCCTATGTGGTAGTTCATGGGTACAGAGTTTTTACCAAAGGGGATGACACTGCAATTTTTGGCATTGAGCTTGAGGCCATGGCTCTGACACAAGGCATCTGTCTCAACGAGGCCCTTCTGTAGTATGCCCACATCATTTGGGGATTTGACTATGGCTCCTAGTTTGCAGTCATCTGCAAACTTCATTAGCCAGAGGCCTTCTGTGTTAGCCTGTACTTCAGAGAAATAGATACCAAACAGGAGAGGTCCCAGGATGGAACCCTGTGGAACTCCACTTGTCACTGCTCTGAGGTCAGATTTGGAGTCTGCAACTTTTACAGTGTGCATTCTGTCAGTGAGCCAGTTGGCAACCCATCTTGTGGCGTAGGGATTTATACCTAGTTTGGTGAGTTTAGTTATAATTCCAGAATGGGGGATGGTGTCAACAGTCTTGGCGAGGTCAAAATAGGCTGCGTGAATCACCTTACCCTCATCTATGGCTTTCATGACTGCCTCAAAGAAGTCAATCAGGTTCAGATGGCATGATCTGCCTTTCACAAACCCGAACTGGGTGGGATCCAGAGTTTGGAGGTTACCAATGTCTTTGTTTATGAGTTCCATGATGATAAGTTCCATGGCCTTGACCAGGCTCGTCAGGCTAATAGGTCAATAGTTCCCTGGATCAGTGGTGGCTCCCCTTTGTGGAGTGGGATAACTGTTGCTGTGCACCATTCAGTGGGCACAAAGCCTGATGTGAGGCTATTATTGAACATGGTGCTTAAGTTGGGAGCCAGTTCATTCTGAAGTTCATGTAAAACGTAGCCTGGGATGTTGTCCGGTCCCATGGATGCTGTGTTTTTGGCTTTAGAGAGTGCAGCTTTTACCTGCATAGTTGTGATTATAGGGACTCTGCATTCTTCCTGTATAGATATGGGCCCTTTAGGGGGTAAGAGGCGGGGTAAAGTTAGCACTGAACCTATCTATCAGGATGTTGGCAATATCAGTTGGTTCTGTAATTTTCTTGCCTTTGTGTTGTAACTCAGAGCAGTTCAGGGTGTTGCCATCGAGATTCTTGACAAAGCTATAGAATGCTTTTTGTGGTTGTCCTTGGAATTAGTGGCAATTTTGTTTTTGTAGCTAGCTTTGGAGGATCTTATAAGGGATCTCAGCTTCTTACTGAGGCTGACCAGAGAGCTCCTCCACTCATAGGATTTTACTCTCTTTTGAAACAGTTTCTTCCTTCTGTTGTACAGTTTGTTTATAGCAGGGGACCACCAGATTGGCTTCCTTTTTTGTGAGGATAGCATCTTGGTTCAGTTTGGGATAGCATTATCCATGCACTCGTGTAAGTGCTTATAGAGTGCATTTGTGTAGAATTCAGCAGTTGTAACTGTATTGCCCATCTGCATGGGTGTCATGAAGTTCACTACTTCTGTCTTAAGAAGCATAAAGTTGGCTTTGAGAATTTTTTTACTGTGGTTTCCTTAATGGAGGGTGGGGGTGGGATGTGGATATCAAGGGTGATTAGCTTATGGTCGGGTCGGACCAACGGGGAGTTGACTTCAGGTGTGGAACACCGCTCACTCATGTTGGTAATGACTAGGTCTAGGATATTTTTGCCCCTGGTGGGGGTGTGGATAATTTGATCCAGGGCATTGGAGTTTATGAATTCCAGAAAGCATTGAGCTAAGGAGTTGGTACACGAGTAGTTTTCCCAGTTAAAGGTGGGGTAGTTGAAGTTGCTCATTATTAGGGTGTTTGGTTGAACCCCTAATATTTTCCAGTACATCAAGTAAAGAGGAGTGGGAATCCTGGGGCATGGTTGGGGATCTGTAGCAGGCTACAGTTTGGATTGCAGTTTTGCCCAGAGTTAGTTGCACTTGGATAACCTTAGATGCATTATGCTGAGCAACTAGCCTGGAGGTGTGGATATCCTTAATGAATATGGACACACCTCCACTTTTGGTGTTTTGGTTCAGGTTACATGGCCGAAATGTGTGGTATGAGTTATAGCCTGTTAGTGCAGGGGAGCTCTCTGGAGCCTTGAACCAGGTCTCAATCACTGCACAGATATCGATGCTCTCCATTTTAAGGAGTGCCTTGAGTGAGTGCATTTTGAGATTTTGACTTCTAGCATTGAGTAGCATTACCCTCAGTTTTTGCTTGCCTGTTCCTGTTATGGTGGTGAATTTGTTATTTGAACCTTGCCTAAAAAGGCACTATAGGGTCAGCAAAAGCCTTAGCCAGTATCCAGAATCCCAGGGACGACAGGTGCAGGCCATCTGTGGCAAAGCATCATGTTCTGTCGACCCTTTCATCCCAAGCAGACAGATACTGGATCCCCTTAGAATGACACCAGAAGTTTAGTCAATTGTTGAAGTCAATCATTTTTTCCTTGTATTGCCGTATCATTCTGGGCGATGGCAGAATGCTACTCAGGGCTAGGGTCATACCTGCCTGGGCTACAAGATCAGAGAGCTCTTCCATGTCTCTTTTCATGTAGTCCAGGGAATTATGTCTCAGGTCATTCACACCAACATAGACAATGACAGAGTCATATTTGTACTTGCCGTGGAGTGACCTGAGTGTGTGGGTTATGTGGCGGATCCTGGCACCCGACAGGCAGCTGACAGTAACCTTCTCCTTGTTTAGCCTGGTAAGTGGGACATCACTGTGCCTGACTATAGAGTCACCTATGATTAGTGTGTTGGGTACATTGTTCATAGGTTCATAGGTTCATACTAGGCTATCTGCCCGAGGGCATTTACAAGCCTAGCCCATAGTTTTGTGGCTTACGCCACCCCTTTAGTATGGGGAACTATACCCATTATTTTGCTGTGCCTCTGTCGAGCAGTGACACTGAGGTAATCCCTGGGGTATATCTGCGATCTCCCATCAAAACTAACTGCCCTTGCAAGCCATTTTAAGCCTAGCCAATTATCTCTTGTGAGACTCAATCCGTGCACCTTATGCTTGCAAGGCAAACACCTTAACCATTAGGCCACCCTCCCATTGGCTGTGGTTGAGTGGCACACTGTAGGCTAAGTGTCATTTGGGTTGTGTTGGGGGATGGAGGTTGCTTGCATTTCTGCTTTGGAGATCTCTGTTGCTTATATAGATTATTATTGAGAGCCCCCATGAATGTTTTTATGTTACTATGTGTGGATTTTGGTGGTGTAGATTTAGTGAGAATATGTGATGAGTGTGGTGAGGTGCAAATGTTTACCTTCTCCTCATGACTGTCAAGTTCAGTCTTGGTTGAAGAGAGCTTTACCTCCAGTTTGGCTAGATAAGTGCATCTTAGGTTCATAGGTTCATAGGTTCATACTAGGCTATCTGCCCTAGGGCATTTATAAGCCTAGCCAGAGTATGGTTGGCTTTTGCCACCCATTTTAAATTAATTTTGCTATGCCCTTTTTCGAGGTTAGTATACTGTGCCTCTGTCTAACAGTGACACAGAAGTGATACCCAGGGTAAACCTACGATCTCCCATCCACTCATCAAGATTCCTCTTGAAGAGAGTCATTGAGGGACTCTGCCTAACCTGGACTGGGATTTTATTCCAGAGTGAAGGGAGCCTCTGGGTTATGAATCTGTCCCTCCAGTATGTCCTATTTATTTCAGTGCTGAGGTTCAAGTCTCTCGTGCATGTAGCTTGATGGGATTTGGATTTTTTGAGGTGCAGCATGTCACTTAATTCCGGGTTGGACATGGCTTTATACGTCAGGCACAGGTCGCCTCTCAGCAGGCGGTATGCCACTGAGTAGAGCTGGAGTTTCTTTAACCGGGCAGCATATGGCATCTGTTTGAGCCCTTTGATCCTCTTGGTGAGGTACTTTTGGGGTCTTTCCAGTTGCTGCAGGTGTTTGGTAAGGTACATCCCAAAAGGGGCATTGTACTCGATTATGGGCCTGATGAGGGATGAGTAAAGAGGCACGATGACCTCCCCTGATCTAGATGTGAATCCCTTCATGATTAGGTGGGCTATATAAAATGTTTTTCTAACCACTTTGGCCACGTGGTTGTCAAATGAGAGATTGCTATCAACTTGGGTCCCCAGGTCCCTAATTACTTCTTCTGTACTTAATGGATTACCACCTATGTGGTAATTTGTGGGCAATTTGTTTTTGCCAAAGGGGATGACTATACACTTTTTGGCGTTCAGCTTGAGCCCATGGCTCTGCACCAGTTCTCTGTTTCTATGAGGCCCTTTTGGAGCATGCTTGTGTTGGCTGGAGAGTTGATTATGGCACCCAGTTTGCAGTCATCTGTGAACCTGGTCAGCCACAGTCCTTCTGTGTTGGCCTGTACCTCCGAGAAATATATACTGAACAAGAGAGGTCCCAGGACTGAGCCTTGTGGGACGCCACTTGTAACTGGTTTGGAGTCTGACATGACTCCAGCAATTCTAAGCATGTGGGTTCTGTCCTTGAGCCAGTTTGCAACCCATCTAGTGGCATAGGGATTTATATTTAAGCTGGTGAGCTTATCTGTAATGCCCGAGTGGGGTATTGTATCGAAGGCTTTTGCGAGGTCCAGGTAGGCTGTGTGGACCACCTTCCCTTCGTCAATGGCCTTGGTGACTGTTTCAAAGAAGTTCACCAGGTTTAAGAGGCAGGATCTGCCCTTAACAAAGCCGAACTGGGTAGGATCCAGTGTCTGTAGGTCCCCAATATCTTTATTTATGAGGTCCCTGATGATCCTTTCCATAGCTTTGCAGACCAAGCTAGTCAGGCTTATGGGGCGATAGTTTCCAGGGTCCGTTGAGGCACCAACTTTGTGGAGAGGGACCATTGTTGCTGTACGGCACTCTTTGGGTACATATCCTGCAGTAAGGCTGAGACTGAACAGTAGTTTTATGTTTGGGTTTAGCTCTTCTTGGAGTTCATGTAGGACGCAGCCCGAGACACCGTCTGGTCCCATTGATGCTGTATTTTTTGCTTTGGAGAGGGCGTCTCTTACCTGAGCATCTGAGATGTCAGGGGTGCAGCACTCTGCTGGGATAGATATTTGCCCTTTTGGTGTGGAGGGGGGTGGAGTTTGTGCTGAACCTGTCAGCTAGGATGTTGGCAATGTCTGTGGGTTCGGTGCATTTTTTGTCATTTTGGACTAATTCTGAGCATATCTGGGAATTCCCACCCAGGTTCCTAACATAACTAAAGAAAGCGTTGTGATTATCCTTAGTGTCCTGTGCAATTTTTCTCTCAAAGCTGGCCTTAGACGATTTTATGAGTGCCCTTAGTTTTTTGCTAATACTGATCAGAGATGCCTTCCCTTTTTGGGATTTTGCTCTATCATGTAGTAGCTTCCTCCTTCTATTGTATAGTTTGTTTATGGCTGGGGTCCACCAGACAGGACATCTGCCTTTGGAGGATTGGGTCTTGGTTTTATTTGGGATTGCATGATCCATGCATTCCTGAAGGTGTTCATAGAATGCATTTATAAAGGATTCCGCAGTCTGGGCCGTATTTTCCACAGGCCCGGGGGCTTTGAAGGATTCTACCTCGGTTTTGAGGAGTGTGAAATTTGCTTTAGAGAAGTTTTTCACTGTGGTTTTCTGGGCAGGGGGTGGGGTCGGGATGTGAATATCCAGTGAGATCAGTTTATGGTCTGATCTTACCAGTGAGGGATACACTTCTGGTCTGGAGCATAGAGTCCCCATGTTGGTGATGATCAGGTCCAGTATGTTTTCCCCTCTTGTGTGAGTGGTAACACGTTGTTCCATAGCATTTGAGTTTATGAATTCTAGGAACCTTTGGGCTAGGGTGTTGGAGCTAGAGTAATGCTCCCAGTCTATGTTTGGGTAGTTGAAGTCGCCCAATATAATGGTGTTTGGAGAGACCTTCATATTTTCCAGTGGTCTCAGGAAGGCCGAGTGGGGTTCCTGGGTTTGGGAGGGTGGTCTGTAGAAGGCTATAAACTGGAAGGCAGTTTTACCCACTGTTAGTTGCACATGGATAGTCTCTGATGCTTCGTGCTTTGCCACCAACCTGGAGGTGTGGGTATCTTTGATGAATATTGATACTCCCCCTCCTTTTGTGGTTCAGTCCAAGTTTGGGGCTGAAAAGCATGGTATGAGGTATAACCTGGTAGTGCTGGGGTGCTCCAGGTAGCCCTGAACCAGGTTTCTGTTACTGCACAGATATCAATGTTCTCCATGCTAAGGAGAGATTCAAGTGCGTGCATCTTGAGGTTTAGACTTCTGGCATTGAGTAGCAATACTCTTAGTTTCTTATCCCTTGTGATACCTATGGAGGTGGGTTTGTCTTTTGAGCCTTGCCTAAAAAAGGCACTATGGGGGTAGCAAGAGCCTTTGCCAATATCCAAAAGCCCAGGGGTGACAGGTGCAAGCCGTCCCTAGCGAAGCATCGTGGCTTGTCGAGCATATCATCCCAGGCTGACAGGCATTGGATCCCCTTTGAATGACACCAGTACTTAAGCCAATTGTTGAAAATGATCATCTTGTCTTCATATTGTAGCATCATTCTTGGTGAGGGTAAGATGCTACTCAAGGTCAGGGTCATACCTGCCTGGGCTACATGCTCAGAGAGCTCCTCTATGTCTCTTTTCATGTAGTCCAGGGAGGTACGTCTCAGGTCATTCACACCAGCATGGACAATGACTGAGCCATATTTGTACTTGCCTTGGAGTGACCTGAGTGCTTTTGTTATGTGGCGGATCCTAGCGCCCGACAGGCTGCTCACCGTGACCTTCTCCTTGTTCAGCCTGGTGAGCGGAACGTCAGTGTGCCTGACGATAGAGTCACCTATTACAAGTGTATCAGGTGTGTTGTTTAGCCTTAAGGGCTGTGACTGTTCAGCACACTGGCTTTGTGAGATATGTGTTGCACGTGTTTTGTTTTGTGGTAGTGGTTGCTTGGGTGTCTGCTTTGGAAGTCTCTGCTGCTTAGGCAGATCTTTATTTAGAGCCTCCGAGTATGTTTTTGTGTGATTATGTGTTTGGTTTGCTGTCGTGGTAGGTCTATGTGAGACTGGAATTGTAGTGAGTGTGGTTTCCTTCTCCTCCTGACTGGTTATGCCAGTACTAAGTTGAGAGAGCTTAGCCTCCAGTTTGGCTATATGGTTGCATCTCTCACATGTGTTGGAATTTGTTGGGAGGAGGAGAGGGTTGTCTGTGTACACGAGGCAGTTGTAACATTGCCTCAAGATTCCCAGGTTCACCAGCTGGTCCGGAGTGGAGATTGACAACTGACCTTTGGACATGCTAGAATAATATTGGGAATTCCTTTATAATTGAAAACAAGGGCCAATGGGGAGTGAGGGTGTAGTGCTTTTAATTTTTAGTGCTGACTTATATAATTGCTTTAGTGAGCAAGTGCCAGGTAACTTAAGTGCAATGTGTTCCAGGTAACTTAAATACAAAAACAACAAACAGTAACTTTCTTTCAAGTGAAACAAGGAAATAAGTACAGTAAGCAATGCAGATATCACTAGGGATCCACAGAAGCTGAGAAGTCAGTTTTAGGTGGAATTAGCATTCCAGGGAAATAACAAGCAAACAAACAACAAGCATACAAACAAAGCTAGATTCAGCAGGCCTGGATCTAGTCTATGCTACAGCAAACAAGGTGTACCAATTTCAGTAAGAAACAGTTCAAATATGCAGGCACTATAAACCTTTAACCAGAAATTCCCAGCTCAGAAGGGCAGAGTCCAGCCTCTCCTCCCACAAGAGTGCAGACCACGAAGCTTCTTAATGTAAAATAACTGGCCTGAAGCCCAAGTGCATAAACCAGAACTAATACACTTTAGGAATAACAGACACTGAGCTCTCAATCAGCAGTTCCCAACTTAGAAGGATGAAAGCTACCTGCCCTGCCACCACAGTGCATGCCACAAACCTTCCTAATGTAAAACAACTGGTCTGAAGCCCAAGTGCTTAATCCAAAAGACTTAGAATGATTGCTACACTTTAATCAAGTTACTACCAAGCAGTAATAAATACAACTGAATACTTTAAAGAATGCCTGGATTAGTGCTCAAGTTATACAAACAAAGCTAGATTCAGCAGGCCTGGATCTAGTCTATGCTACTGCAAACAAGGTGTACCAATTTCAGTAAGAAGCAGTTCAGATATGCATGCACTATAAGCCTTTAACCAGAAATTCCCAGCTCAGAAGGGCAGAGTCCAGCCTCTCCTCCCACAAGAGTGCAGACCACGAACCCTCTTAATGTAAAATAACTGGCCTGAAAGCCCAAGTGCTTAAACCAGAATTAATACACTTTTAGAATAACAGACAATGAGCCCTCAATCAGCAGTTCCCAACTTAGAAGGATGTAAGCTACC
Organism: Protopterus annectens; assembly: GCF_019279795.1. Lineage (NCBI taxonomy): Eukaryota > Metazoa > Chordata > Ceratodontiformes > Protopteridae > Protopterus > Protopterus annectens. The sequence goes on along the minus strand of NC_056737.1, from coordinate 1,754,249,672 downwards.
TGTTCTGCCACTACAGTGCAGACCACAAACCCTCTCAATGTAAAACAACTGGTCTGAAGCCCAAGTGTTGAAACTAAAAGGCTTAGAATGAGTTACACCAAGCAGTAATAAATACAATTGAGTACTTTTAAGATGACGCAAAAGCAAAATAAAGTAGGAAGAAACACAAGCACAGTAAAAGCAGATGATTTTTTTTTTTCAGAAAAGTAGCAAAAGCAGTAGTAAATACAATTCTCATGCAGTGCAAGCTGGCACACTTGAATATGTAGCAATATTAGTCCACACACAGTTTGAAAAAATGTAATTAAATTAAAAAGGACTAAAAGCAAGTGCAGAAAGTGTTAATTAGGTAGAATGCACTAAAGAGATGGGCCTGGGGGAGTGTCTTAGATCAAATCTACAGTGGGGCGGGCACTGCAAAAGCCACCAAATTTAAACTACAACCAAAAACTGGGAGGGTGGGTGGGGAAAAACAGTTTCAACACAGATATGAGGAATGTGCAAATTATAAAGCCAAAAAATATATACTGTTCTCTATACATATATATATATATATATATATATATATATATATATATATATATATATATATATATGTGTGTACAACAGATATCTAAGCAAACAATTTAGCTCTATAATACAGAATAATACAGAAAAGTATACTCAGCTCTATATATTTGCAGATAGTTCTGTAAGGCTGTCTCTCAAACTAAGGTTCCAGTTTGAATGCAGATTGTAATCTCTTAATAGTACTGTTGTATTAAGCACTGTTACCCACACTGTGATACATAAATAAAATGTGTAGGAATGTCTGTATATGACTGTTGTAATCACTAGAGTTCATATAGTACAAATGAGAGAGACTTAGATAGAAAACAGTGAAAAGATAGACAACATAATCCAAAGAGCACACTCAACTGAGATGTGAAATGCTGTATTTTTAACACACACAACCATGGTTCGAATCCTGGGAGTGGTAGTAGACTGTATGGAGAATCATACCCCACAACTGTATAGATATGTCCAGAATGTCCAGTTAATTGGCCCATATCTTCTGCCTATCATCCTGCCCCCCCCCGGCAAATCAGTGGGATGATCCCAGATGATTAGGCAGCAAATAAGAAATACAACTGATTGTCAGACATCTATAAGAACAAACTTGTCACTCTTGCAACTCCGCAAAATGTTATGAGTGTAATAAGTCAAGTATGTCTCATCTCCACCCCCATGTTGTGAAACTGTGACCAGAATGTGTGCAGTAACAGAGTGAGTTGTATGTGTATAATACTAATGTGGAATTTGGCAATATGGGTGGCAACATTCAGGTAGTGCTAACAGACATTGCCCCCACAGGTCTGTCAGATACGAAAACTGTGCCTAGAAATAAAATATTGATATCCTGTACTGGTACTGTTTACTCTGGTATTGTATGGCATTTTTAGTGTTGCAGTGTCTTTGAATAATAACGTATTACTCATCACTGTCATCCACACTGTGCTACATAATAAAACAGTCTAGGAAATCATGTATAAGAGTGTTGTAATTACAAGGTCAGATTGTAAAAACACAGGACACTTATAGACAGAAATCAGAGAAATGATACACAGCAATATCTATATAGCACACTCAACTGTGATGGATACTGTTTTATTTTAGCAGACACAGCTATGGTTTGAATCCTGGGAGTGGTAGAAAGCTGAATGCAGAATCATACCCGACAAATGTACAAAATTGTCCAGAATGTCCAGTCAATCAACCCATATCTGCCAGCTGTTACCCTGTCCCCCTGGCATATCAGCATGCTAATCTCTGACATGTAGGCAGCATTTCATGTCTTATACCTGCCTGTACATATTTGGAAAATGTCAATGAAAGCAAACCTGTCATTCTACAACTCACCAAAGGTTTAAGAGGCTAATAGTCAAAATATGTCCTGGTTCACCTGCATGTGGTCAAGACATGCCCAGAGTGTGTGCAATAAGAGATAGACAGGTATGTGCATAACATCAAGCTGGAATCTGGGAATATGTGTAGAAACAGTTAGGTAGTGTTAACAAACAATACCTCCATAGGTATACCATGTACGAGGTGTATACTGCAGGTAAAACTCAGTTCATGTATATAGTTGTCTACATCCATACCACTGTCCAAACTAAGGCCATAGGGTAGTGTACTAAAACCTATAAGGTACAGATCACAGCACTGACTAGGAAAGTAATGAGAACTACAGGAATATACTAGTTGTTTATTGAGATCTTTCTCTCCACCCCACCATATCTGCAACAATAAACTAAATACACAATTCAATTGGTATGTTCTCCATTAAATCTACTGTTGGGACATATATCCTATTGTTTGATAAATATTTAAATTTGTTTCTACGCATGTGCCATGTTGAAATACTCCCACATTGGTGGCATTCTGCCATCAATGTATTTCCATGCTGTTGTAATGGTCACTGTGGTTCCATATATATGCATGTGTTCTGTTTGCTATGCAACAGTTCCATAGCTGGTGTTTTGGGTTAATGGGAATATCTATGTATGCTGTTATACCAAATCCTGGAATGGGTTGACTATTAGTAACCCACATAAGTTGTAAAATTGAAACACCATAGCACGTTTGGGAAGGCCGGTCCCAGTGTACCCAACTGTCCCACCTCATCTGGCCATGCCACCAGGCACCAGCACATCTGGGGCCCTCCCTGGGACCTCCTCATTTGCTGGTCCTGCACCACCTTTGGATGGAACCGCTTGATGGGATGGGGCACCCCCCCTGGGAGCAGACACAGACAGGACACTGTCACCCGTCACCAGGTCTGGGGCATGGTACGTAGTGAGCTCCGCAGGGAGTTTGCAGATCTGCTATGCCAGCTTGAGGACCACGTATCGCAACTAGAGGGTCAGTCTAGCCCTCCTAATCAGCCCCAAGTGCAGCCACCTTCAGGGCTATGAAGGTGCATTGGTGACTGTCCATGGGTGGGGAACTCAGTCCCACTATATACACTATGGGGGCTCATAGGCATCTGATTTCCAAACAACCCCATCAGGGTGTTTACTCCCACATGTGTCATGTACCACCTCTGTATGCTGTCTTGTCTGTTATCCTACCCAACCTACCTCCCCAAATATAACAACTATCCCTCCCCAATATCCCACTCTCACCTGAAAAAAAAGGGGGAATCTGTTCCCAAAAAAAAATCTAGCCCCATACATAGCTGTCCATTTTACACACGTGTCCAATGGACACATGTAATCTGGTCTAATTGGCTTCACAATATTATTGTTGTCCTCACTCCTCTCTCAGGGGTTTGAGTGTCCAAATATATCTCCAAATTCAGTGTATATTCACAGCTGTTGCTGTGTAAGAAATGGGCAGCTATGGACCTTCCCTACACCCGTCATGCACATCCCTAGCTATTTTCCATAGTGTCTTTCCCTTTTTATGCCCCTTTTTCACCACTTTCCTATCAACCCTTTTTTCATTTTTTTTAAAGAAATTAGTGCAGGGGTAAGTGGGAGTAAGCACTTTTAAGCAGCAGTAAGGGGGTTTAAGCTTGTTTGCATGGGGGTAAGCAATGCCTAAACAGGTTAAGCAATTGAGAAGCTAAATCAGTATAATAAACGGTTAGCAGTGCTTACCTGCTTACAACTGCTTAAAAGTGCCTTAATCACTCTGTATCCAGCAGCCCTTGTTCTGCCCAGCAACAAAATAAACAGCCTCTACAAAGCTCGAACACAGGACCCTGCACACCATAGCAAAACTGATTTACCACAAAGTCTTGTCAGCGATACATACCCTGATGTTTTCACAAACATATCATCCAGTACAGTCATTCAACAGTACAGTAAATTTATTTATACATGTAGATGCATGTATGTGTATGTGTGTGTGTGTGTGTGTGTGTGTATTATATATATATATATATATATATATATATATATATATATATATATAAGAGAACATAACAAATACATATATGACCAAAGGCACTATTAATGGGGGTGAGGGGGCCCAATCTAAATACGTTTTGTAAGTATTGATATCACCCCCTCCCCCACAGCAAAACAGATCTGCCCTGCAATACAAAACCAACTGTTACAAGTCCCATACCCAGGATGCAACACAACATGGGCACAAGATGTTAACAGTAATCCATACCACCTGTATGATGTCAGGATGGTATCAATAATATATCATGCAGTACACTCTGGCTACCATAGGGAATGTACAATGTGGAAGCAATAAACATTCCAAAAATACATATAAGCACACATACACACACACACACATATATATATATATATATATATATATATATATATATATATATATATATATACATATATATTCATATATAACTACACATACTCACACAAAGATATGTATAGGAAGATACATATTTAGAGGGTGCACACCATACTGAACAGCCAGTATTCCTACAGTTGCCACCTTATCAAATGGACAGTGTATGAGTCACCCATACAAAAGACAGTTGTTGCCTGAAACATATACCACAGAGAAGTCAAAGGATATGACACCACACACAGGTTTGCATACATAAAGTTTTATTTGTGTACTATTACAGTTGTATATGTCATGTCATATAACTATTTAGACTTTGAAATACATACAAACAGATTAATGCAACACTCAAGCAGATCATTTAATACAGTAATCCAAAAGCATAACATATGTTGCTGTCCAGGCCAAGGCCTGCAAGTAATACAACAGTAAAGACAGACTTGGCCACAGGATAACAATCAATCAACAATAAGTAATGCAGATGTATAGTTCATCATTTTCTAACTACACTTTGTACACAATCCCTAGGGGGAAAAGAATTAAGTTGACACAATGGGATGCATCTGTTACATAACAATGCATATCTGAAAACATCACAATCACACTGACAAACAGAGCAGTCAGTATAGCAGTAAGCAGTAGGCCAGCAATCTTCCAAAGGTGAAATATATGGTAATGTACAGCGATATACCGTAAGGCAGCTTACTACTGATATCCCTCACATGTTGTAACAGCCAATGTTATTTATGGTACATACACCCCATAGACTGACTTACAGGAGCATATAACACTGTTACATACACTGACCTCTGGACGGCAGAAGGGCACACATGTTTTGAGCAGATGAAGCCCATATATATATATATATATATATATATATATATATATATATATATATATAGACCCAACCCCACAATATGTGTGGGGGCCACAACAGCACTGGAATGATGGCAGGAATGGCAGCATGACATAATCACAGGCCAATACATAACAATCCCTTACTGCATGTCATATGGACAAAGCCTGGTATGTAGGTGGAGGACAGAGGCTGAAACACAGACCCATATGTGAAATGATGTTGTCATACTCTGAGCAAGTTGCTGATGTTACAGGATAGTCTGCAACATACCCTTAGTCAGGAATATGAAGTAAGGAACACACGTGGATGTAGCCATGAACTTATAGCAATCACACACACTGCCAGTGATATATCTGACACAAGACCTGTGTGGTGGACAGACAAAACATAACAGGCACACCTCTGGCCATCATGTGGATATGCCCACAGTTGAGAGCTATCCAGACAGACTGCATTCCATGTTAAACTACTATGTACACACAAACCCTGTAACACTGGTGCTATACAATGCATATAACAACACTATTTACACTCTGTCTGTAGTTCTGGAACCTTACACAAATATGTAGCTGGCCTGGGTTTGCAAGTCCTCTTGTAAGAGGTATTGCCACCTGCTGTCTGTAACACTGCTGCCCACACACAAGAAGGATGTCCACCATACAGGAAAGATAAAGCAACCATGCCCACATTATGTAGGGATTTATAGTAGTGGGTTGCCATGACAGTGGTAATTAGAAGTACTACACAGCATGCTGCATGCAGGTAGCAAGTGGAAGACACTGACTGGTGCAGAGGCCATCACCTGATCATGTGCATCACCTACAAAATCCATGCTGCAATCTATTCAAAGCAGCTCAATCCATTTACTGGAGAGAGAACGAGAAAGACAGATAGAAAGAGAGTGAATGAGTGAGTGAGTGAGTGAGTGAGTGAGTGAGTGAGTGAGTGAGTGAGTGAGTGATGAAGAGAAAGAAAGCTAAAGGCCAAGCCAAAGGCAAAAGAAAAAAAACAACAGAAAAACAATAATCCAAGCAAACTATCCAGAAGAGACATCATTCCCACTAACCGGTATGTGAAGTATATATGCATGAAATGGAATGTAGTACTTGGTCCATAATAATGGGGTAGATGATGTGGAATTATATTTATGTGCCATCAGGTGTTATTGTTGTAATGATGTCCAGCTAAACAATTGCTAAGGACAAAAGTGTATGTCCCTGTGGGCAGTGGGCCATACCCATCAACTGTGCAGAGCAGCACTGACTGACAAGATGTAAGCCATTATAGTGTGTGTTGTGTAATGGAAAACATGTATATTACTGTGGCCAATAGCTGGTGGTAGTAGTGATATAATGATGGACATGTGGGTTCCAGAGCCCACCACTTGCAGGACACTCAAGTTAACATGTAATGGAGCATGCTGAAATACCATAGGTGTGTAATAGACTTAACTGCAATCTCTCCCTATATATACCCCTAATGTTAGGCTGTGTCCATATGTGGCACCTGTCTGTGTTGTTGTAAGGTAGAACAGTGCAGCTCTGCAGGAAGAAGAGTTAGAGATTGTGGACCTGATGTCTGAATGTACCCTATTTATATATAGTTATGTATATATATATATATATATATATATATATATATATATATATATATAGATGCATACATACATATATACATGTATATTTACAGATATACAGACACACACATATATATATGTATATATATATATATATATATATATAAACACATATATACAACATAATATATATTTACACATATATAGAGATATATGGAATACATTCATTTGATTGAGCTAACATTGCTCGATCGGGTATAACACCGAGTATTATTACCAAATTTCTCATTGCAGAATGGTTGGAATGTTGTACCAAACACCAAATGCAGCATTCATGACTGCTCTACCACCTAAACAAGTGCTACTATGGGTAAAAAAGGGGAGTATGTTTTGTGATTCGCAACAATTGCATTCGCATTTTTGAGGTTTTGCCGCATTGCTTTCAACTGTGTTCCGATCGACCATCCACCGGCTGATCAAATTAATGTATACCAAGATATATATATATATATATATATATATATATATATATATATATATATATATATATATATATATATATATATATATATATATATATATATATATATATATATATATATATATATATATATATATATATATATATATATATATATATATATATATATGTGTGTGTGTGTCTACATATATACAAACACACACACATATGTATATAAATACGTCCCCTATTTTTGCATCACAGTGCTGCATGCTATGTGTTGGGGAACATCACACATATCAATACACAGATGCACACACACACACACACACACACACACACACATATATATATATATATATATATATATATATATATATATATATATATATATATATATATAGCAGTAAGTGTGTGCAACATGGATGGTTATGTCATGTGTGAACCCCTTGTTGGGACCACATTCTCCTTGTCTGTGAAGGTGGGATTGGGAATTTGGGGAAGGATAACATGTATTTTTGTGGATGTGGGTTGGGTTGGTAGATAGAGAAGATACCCTACATGGGTGGTATATGACACATGTGGTGGGTAAACACCCTGGATGGTGAGTGTCATCTGTGATGTGGAAGCCCCATGAGCACCCATATGGAAACTATGGGAACAAGGCCCCCACCTATTTCCAGTCACAACAGCAGCTTCACAGCCCTGAATGTGCCTGGGCTGGAGGCTGAGCAGGAGGAGCATGTGGACGCTTTGATTGTGTACTGAGAGCCTCAAGGTGCTGTAGCACATCCCCCAAATCCCTGTGGAGCTCCCTATGCACCAGACCCTGGACCTGAGGTCGGGTGACAGGGTTATGTCTGTGTGTGCCACCAGGCGGAGATACCATCCCCTGAGGTGGTTCCATCTGAAAGTAGTGCAGGACCAGTAGCTGAGGAGGCCCAGGGTGGGTCCCACATGTGATGTGGCCTGGTAACATGGCCAAATGAGGTGGGAGAGGTAGTTCTGCTGGCAGCTGTTCCCCAAACATGCTATATTGTCACTGTTATAGAATATTTGTGGGTAGTAATAGTCCACAAATTCCTTGATCATGTCCAACAGCATGCATAGATATCCCCAATAACACATAACAACAGATATGTAGCAATCACAAAGCAAACAGACCACATGCATATATGGAACCATAGTGGCCCTTACAATGGCATGCAGGTGACATTGTCTGTAACAGGCCAGCAATGATAGTGTCCCCACAGAGAACATGGCAACAAACACATAGCACAAAGTGTGGTAGAAAATGATATATGTCCCAATGGTAGGTAAGCTGTAGCCATACCTGTACAGTTGTGTGAACAGTTTGTTGTCACAAATATGGTGGGGTGGAGACAGAGCTGTATTAAGAACTATGGTAACCTTGCTGTATGAATTGCTCAGACCTGTTACCATCTTTATGTCTTTCAGGCAAGATGTCACATGACAGACTACCTGTCTATTCAGTAAATGAAAATGAGATCATCATCACACACCTGGTGAAGCACTACCAGGTGCTGTTTGGCAGAACAGCCCATGAGCAGACTGCCCTGTGGAATGATCTAGTCCACAGGGTCAATGATGTCAGCCTGCATATCCACAGTTATAAACAGTTCCAGCATCATTGCAGCGACCTGCTTCGTCATGCCCATCTGCATGCTGCTGCAGTCCAGGGGGATCACCTTGCAAACAGGGTGGGTGTCATGCCATCCATCCCCCCAACATGTGTTGAGGAGCTCCTCACCAGCCTCATGGCACCTGCCCACCCGCACACACAACTGGTGGAGAGTATAGTGGAGGTGGGTGCGAACCACACATCGGCAGAGGAGTGTGCAGGTAAGGCCACAGGGCACATCAGTAGACCACTGTTGCATATCCATCCACATCTGTACAGGTAGATCATGCATATGTGAGATGGCATATACATAGTCTGTTGCTGCATAGTAGGAATAAACTGATGTACATAAGCTGTAGTATTGTGGACTTGTACTGCTGATGTACTGTAATGCTGGACCCACCCTGTAACAATGCCACAGCTGTGGCTACTGACATCATATCTCTTACACACTTATGTAGGTTCCTCTGGTATACCTCCAAGACAGCTTCTTGTAGCTGGTGAGCATGGTTTATGTTCATGCTTGCCAATACACCGGTCATGTTATGGTTATGGTATATTCCATGCACACATCTAACACACCTACCCATAATGCATGCCGTACATGTTCAAGTATTGTTGCTGTTAAATGCACTGCATCACAGTGCTGACCATGATGGTGTATCTGAAGGGTATGTCAGACACCTGCAATATAACTAACATCCTGTTGTTGCAAAATGTGTCCAAACAGATGAACATAATGGTGGGATGAATGGCCTACAGTAGGGACATGTGTGAAACATCATCCTTATACAGTGTTACAACAGTAAATATACCAGAATTACAATTGCAACTGTTACAGATCTACACTATGGCATATCATAATACTGCAGTCCACAACCCTTAAAACCTGCAATGTGGGTGCAACATGAGCAATGAGTGTGTAATATGGAATTGTAGCTTAGGGCAACAAATATGGGGAATACATACCTTCACAAACACTGGAAGCATGTGTTTGCTCACACTCCAGATAAAATATAGTGGAAGCGGCCGTTGAGGTACACGTCCCCAATATCACACCAGGTATTCGTCTGCTGTCCAAGATGTTTGGCCATCAAATGTGCACACTTACCTGCAACAGAGGCAGCCATGGCTTGCACACATCCTACATGACATGGTGTGGGCCCCATACCCAACAGGTAGCACCCATAATCTAGACATGTAGCCATACCTCACGATTGCATATACCATGGCAAACAGTGCAGACAGTCATTTATGTGGCAAGGATGTATGGGACAGGAATGATGTAGGAAATAAACAGATGGCTATCCAAGACTTATGATGTCACATGTAGCAAACTGTGGGCTGCCTAGTAACATGCTACAATGCTGAGGGGCTTGCAGGAATATCTAGTAAGTACTGGCTGTGCAGTACCCATGTCAGCAATTGCCTGGACTCTGCAAACATGTGGCCTATGGGTTAGGTAATCAAATGTGACAGTTGTACCACAGGAAATATCAACCAGGCCTCTCCTACAGGTAGTGTATGCATAACAGAAGAGTTCCCCAAAAGTCATGCATTGCAATGTGTACTGGTGTATCATGACCACGTTGGAAACCTACAAACAGTATCATGTAAGATACATGTACTGCACAACCAATGCCTCACCCCATCTCAGACCCACCATCCCCATCTGTACTGTGCCAGTGCCAGTGTACACCTGTATGTTTGCCATTCATTAGCTGGGACTAGGCTGTTACACGTGGTGTTCAGTGTTTGGGACACTGCAAACTGACACACGTGTAGGCTATAGTTATCAAGCATCCGCAAAAAGGCTGAAGGTGGGGAGGAGGTGTCTTCATGACACACCAGTGTAATGCAGCAGAGATCCTAAGGATGCTATGAAAAGCTGTACCTGCACACAGTCAGGGTCAGGAACTGTGGCAGATGTAACCCTGACTCCACAGCAATAGTGACAGCAGTGTGTGAACTCCAAGGGATGAGCACATGAGTTGATCTCACAGTTATGCAGAGTTGGGGAACGTGTAGGGCAGACTGCCATATACTGGCAAATGCAGATGGCCCATGCTAGTATACCCCTGTGGGGAATAGTGACTGCTGTAGTACACATAACAGTAGGTGCAACAAACCATCATGATAAGGGCGTGCACACATATGCACCCACAAAGTGTATGCATCACAGTCAGCATCAGCACAACTAACACATTTATTAGATACTGCATTTGATTGTACAGGACATATGCCACATATCAGGTTCATGTAATGTTAACATATGCAGTGATGTGGCCCCATGGCATATCAAGGAAGAGGGTGTCATATCAATAAGAGTGTGTACACTCCCCATCTCCCCATAGCCATGGTAAGGTTTGATGGTTTTCAGTGTAATAGTATTGTATTGGTCATACATGCACCGCTGATGTTGACATCTGTAAATCAGACATCAGGCATTTACAAATGACATCTGTCCACATATTATCCTGGGTATGTGTCAGACAAACACATAGGGGCTGTGAGCATTAGAGCAGACATAACTGACACAGTAATACACATTCAGTAATGATGTGTACACCTGTGAGGTATGGTGCACAGTACATGGCAGGGTGCAGAACAGATGGACAGCAATACTGTGTACATGTGTGCAGTGTTTTCCAGGGGAAGTGGCATCACCTACTAACACAGCTCAGGCATCACACAAATGTATACTGTTGTTAGCATGGATTGACTATAGCTGCACTGCATGCTGTTGGGTGCCATATGTTATGCATGTTGACAGATGGGTAATGGGAGGTCTGTGTGTACTACCTTTGTGCAACCTCACCTGTAGGTATGTGTGTGTGTGTGTGGGGGGGTTGGGTTATTTTGTCTGTAAGTGCAATCTGGTGGAGAGGAGGGGGATTGATGCATGTAGGATGTGTGTGTGTGCCCATGTGTGTGTGTGTGTGTGTGTGTGTGTGTGTGTGTGTGTGTGTGTTTGTGTAGGTGTCCATTTATGAACATGTGTGATTGTGGGGTTCTTCATATGTCAGTACTTCCCTTTGGAATCATGCAGTATATGGACATGGACTGACACATGACACACCCGGTATGCTTGTCTGATATGTTTTCTCAGGACAGCTGATAGTATAATAAGGTCTGTAGCATGGAACATGCATTGGGGGGGGGGGACTAGACACCAGGTATGCTGTTAAAATTGCAATCAGCAGAAAGGTGAATAACTACCCATGTATGCAGCACTACAGATGCATTGAGGAATTACTAGACAACACCAGGGAGTGTATCCATATATTACTGTTGTCCACATAATAAGTTGATTGAGCAACAGATCTTGCATCTACTGAGAAATAGTTATGTATGACACTCCAGTGCGTGACATTATTGAGTGGCCATAGTAGCCCCTAACATATGGGGACCATGCTCATGATGTCTGGACATACCCAGGGTGAACACTGAATGACAGCAGTGAGTCCTTGTAACACCTACACCAATCAAGTCAAAGAGCCCATGGAGTAACAGGTCATGTGTTGTGATCACTTGTCTAGACATTTAGAAGAATAACACGTTAATGAGTGGTATTAATGAGTGTATGTTTCCAAGTGTGATGCAGGATGGGGAATGTACGTGAATAAATTTGGGACAGTCTGTAAACTCAGGGACAGGTAGGTATTATGGTGGAATTTCAGTGTGTGTGTGTGTGTGTGTGTGTGTGTGTGTGTGTGTGTGTGTGTGTGTGTGTGTGTGTGCATGTGTGTGTGCATGTGTGTACTGTTATGGAATGCCATACAGGTCTTAAAGTGCATTTCTTGTTTTCCACTCACAGGTGGTGAGGTGGGTCAGGGTCCCTCCTGCATCCAATCTTATTTTGGTGTCCATACAGACACCGAAAATGATGACAGGTGTGTTGAGGCACAGGTGGGGTTGTCAGAGGCTGAAACTGTGCCATCGTTTGACATCCGCCTGTTATCCACCCCATCCCTGCACACAGTCACAGTGCCTCTAGATACCCCATCACCAGTGGTCATAGCAGAGGGACAGTTGGCGGTTGGTGGGAGTACACAGAAGAGTGTGGTATCTATGGCTGCTGTGTCTGGACAGAACAGGCATAGCCAGATGTCCGGTATGGAACCACATAGGCAGATTACTGGGGTGCTCGTGGGAGGGCCATTGGTCATCATGCCCCTGGCAGAAATGTCACAACTGGTACCACCAGATGCATGTTTCAGACTGTCATGGGGGCGCAGGCATGTATGGAACTGTACACCAGACAGTGTCTGAGACAGCAGAGGGCTGATTTCTCATCTGTAAGTGACAGCATCCAAGAACATGCAGGTGCCGTCTATGATTATACAGAGCTCATGGATAAATGGTTGTGTGAGATGGTGGGCCTCATCAACCGTGGATTGTCCATGCTAGAACATGTGGTGGGAGTGGGGCAATGACTGCATGGACGTAGGCCAGCAACACCAACATCTGACTGTCAACGTGGACATGCTAGGACACCAAGCCACTCCTGTAGTGGCAGTACCAGCCCCAGCACTGCATGGGGGGTGCTGTCCACACCACACCACAGCAGGCCACATGCATGTGGCCATGGCCAGTCCCAGGAGGGACCTTGTTCCAGCAGACAGATATGGAACCCCTGGCAGGCACAGTCCACATCTCCATGGCCAGAGGTGGTGAACTGCACACCCTGCTAGGTACGGTATGCAGCTGTCCAAGAAACACCTGTATAGGGCAGCCACATGGCATAATTGTGTGCACGCATACCCACACATTACACAAACACAACTAGGGCAACCCCATGCCTACACACACCACATCTCCATGCCCATATCAGCAAGCTTACACCCCTTACCCACACACATGGTGTCAAACGTATGGCCCACCCTAGGTCTCTGGCAAACCAACAACACACCCTGTGCATATGATGATACCTGTGCCACATCCCTGTCATCCATAACATCGATGCAATGACAGGCTAATATGGTTCTGATGCACACCATGACTGTACTACAGTGTATCACTGTACTGCTGTGTAACATGTTGTCAGCAGTAATGTTTAATGCTTACATGTCAGGTAGCGTAGCTGTCTAGCCATGAGGCATTATAGTTGTTAGTAATACTGAGTGATTGTGGTCTCCATAATGTTATCCGTTTGTGTTGTAGGTGTACTTGTGTCAGCATGAGGGTGGTCTGCTGTCATATCTCACAAGGGGTATGGCACTGTGGTGACACCATGGTTGTGCCATATCCTGGGTACAGTTGAACACATGTCACAGGTCTGTATAACAGTTACTGCCTGTGCCACATGGACAGTTGACCCCCTGGGACATGTATATTCAGCAAACTGAAATAGATCCTTCCACATACACGCACACTCTTACTTGGCAACACTGGAAGTAGACCCCTACTTAGGTATGTAGTGCTATTGATGTGTGTGGCTTTAATTGCACACAGTACACAGCATTTAGGATGAGGTGTGTACCAGGTTACATGTTACATGAAGAACATCCCCAGGGATGTACAGTATGGTAATGGGGGATGTAATAGTTGTATATGGACAATACATAGTGTGACATACCATCATATACACATTAACAGACACATAACAAGCAGACACACATCCGAGAGACCTGGGCCTATCAGTGCTAACTAACTTGTCAGTGTGTTCAATGTGTTACAGGTAGGCTGCACACGGCACATACTTAATTGAGCTGGATTGTGTTATCAGTTACCTGTATGGTTGATAGTGACAGTGGTCACCATACAGTGGTACATGGGACATGTAACGAGGGTACCATGGTGTAATGACAGTGTACACAGCACCCACACCCCACTGTGCATATTGTATGCACTGGAACTCATGATGAAATTCTGACATATCCACCATCATACATTGACCAGGACTGCAATACAACTCATGTTCCATCCCAAGAGTGGTACTGCAGGGATATGCATCTAATGCACATGCCACAGGCATAGAAGTGTGATGCATTTTCATGCCTCTCCTATGGGCAGCAACATCACTATCCATACTACTGTTTGGCAATGCGTATTGAATATGAGTATGTGGCCTGGGAATGCTATACCCTACAGATATACACACATGCACACATACACACACTTGCTAGAACACAGTGGGTATCGCATGCCTATCAACCCATTTGTACAACAGTGTTGTGCTGGTACTGCAAGGTTCTGGTAGCCTTTAGGGAGAGGACCATAACAGGGTACATGTAATGTCCAGTACAGCAGCAGCCACATCTAGCTATGGCAATGGGTGATGCAGTGGATGTGAAGGGCCTCATGGTATTCCCAACTACAGGTGTGCTAACACACAGACACTGATATCCTCAGTAATGCACATGTACACATTTGTCAGTAATGGGGTGCATCGCTGCAGGTGCTCATAGATGTGTACGTGGCTATTGTCAATGGAGAGATGGGAAGTGTAGGGGATGTGTATACAGTAGTATCATGCCACCTGCCATCTGCCAGCAGGCAATCTATCTATAGACACCACTGTGGTGACCCTCAGGTTGAGAGTGACATGCATCAGCCAATCATTTGGGTACCTCCTGCAAATGGCCAGTGATGTGATCCAGTTGACATGTATGCAACATGTATTAGAAAACATGGTTAGTGTCTGTGTTGGAGACCTGTACCCAAGCATGTTCTTTTGACTGTGGTAGTGTAGTGGGACTGGCAGGCATCAGCTTGCCAACTAGCTATGCAGTACGATGAATGTGTTGACAGACAGACGTCTGACACCAATATGTATGTCAGTACTACATGTTGGCAGCCCTCACTGACGTGTGCTATACAGACAGTAGTCTACAGTTAATCTCCACACGTAAGATCATTATCCAGTAGGAAATATATACTGTGACACAGCTCATGCACCATGAACATGACAGTGAGGACTCAGAGTCCATCTATGAATGCAGGGGTGCTTGTTGCCAGTACTACAATTAGCAATCTACTCTTGCTTGGGAAAGCACATAACCTAGGATACTACCCTTGCATGTAACACATTCACACAGATAAGAGTGTTGTACAGGACATATATACTCAAGTGTCCCATACATGACACTCAACCCCCTTGCTACTGCACTGACAGCACATAGATGGATGTTATGTACATGGCATCACATACACCTATTAGAGATGCCATTACCCTGCTATGTTATCAGACTGGGATGTGAGCACAGGTTACCAGGGCTGAGCCATGCTTTGCAGGTGTGAGCATTGCTGCAATATAACAGCTAAGCAGATTTACGCACTGGTAAGCGAAGCCTACATGGTGTAAGTGCCCATATGTTTAACCATACATTAGCACCGCTTAGCTTTGTGCAAACCCATGCAAAAGCTGCTAAAAACTGCCTTAACCACTCTGTATCCAATGCCCTTGTTCTGCCCAGTAACAAAATAAACAGTCCTTGAACCCAGAACCCTATACACATTAGTCACAACAGTTAACCACTATGCTATGACAGCTGTGAAGACAGTTGTTGTATTTCCAATACTTCTGTCAGTAGACATATTGAATAGTATTGAATGATCGCTGTGACTTCTACAATTGTATAGAACATGTTAGTGATATTATTGTTGTATCACATATGTTGCTATATCTAAATACACACATATCAGATACATATGGTGTGATATAAATGGGAAGGTATACACAACAGTAATGTTTACACATGACAAGGATATGGATAAATACATATACATATGTAGATACATGTCTACATGTACATATATATTCATATATATGTATTTATACACATCTGTATAATGCATCATATATATGGCCATTTATAGATCTCTCTGTAAATATATATATATATATATATATATATATATATATATATATATATATATATATATATATGTGTGTGTGTGTGTGTGTGTATATATATATATATATATATATATATATATATATATATATATATATATATATTAAAGCAAAAACACAACCAGGCAGAAACCAACTGGTAAAACGGCACGGACTGTTTATTACTGTAAGCCCATCTAATAAAACAGTTACAGGATGAAGTGCAGGTCAAAAGATCTAATGGGCATTTTCTGCCCTTGCTGAGTGGTGGTTCGATGGACAGGCCATCTAAGTTAATTATAAATAAAACCACGTTGACTTTACCTAGGATAAATTTTCTATTCACATATAGTGTTGATTATCAAGTCATTAGGGAAATTTTAATTAAGAATTGGAACATCATCCTAGAGGATAGAGCGTTGGTTAAAACATTAGGCACACACCCATGATTTGCATATAGAAGGGGCCTCAATTTAAAAGGTCTTGTTGAAAAGACTAGGCCTGTTAGTAAACAAAAGGTAGTAGGTATGCGAAAATGTGGCATGCGCTCTCAATGCAAGTATGTATTACCTGGTAATAAAATTAATGTCAACAAGCAAAGTTTTTTTATTAATGGCAACTACAATTGTGAATCTTTTGGGGTTGTATATGTTGCCTTATGCGAGAAATGCCCCTCTTTTTATATTGGCAAAACCGAGAGGAGGTTAAGAAAGAGAATTTATGAACACCTATATGCCATAGGGAGGAAGGATTTGACTAATGCACTTGCTAGGCACATTTTGGAGCATCCAGAACATTGTTTCCTGTTTACTGTTGTCCATCAGATTAACACTGATGTTAGAGGGGGTCTGTGGCAGCTCTATTTAGAGGAGCAGGAATTGTTTTGGCAGATTAGAACATCTGCACAGATTCCCCCAGGTTTGAATGATTATGCTTCCATTAAGTGTATTCTTAAGCTTAAAGCTTTATGTAGATGAATATTTAGGTTGTAAGTATTAATTACTTGGGTTACTCATTTTTAAAGCTTATGAAAGTTTAAGATTTAAAATAAATCATTTATAAATTAATTTATAAATTAATGTAGTATCATAAACTATGTCAAATTTGAATTGTTAATGTATGTTTGTTTTTTCATGTTTTCATGATTTTTTCACTTTTAATGTCTTGTGACAAGTCAGTAATTGATATTTATTTGTGGTGGTTATTTATCTTTTATAATCATATAAAATGATTATTAAAAAAATAATTTTTTATTGTATGGCTGCTATTTCAGCCTTTTGAAGCTTCAATATTTATGTTTTATAGGTCTTAATTAACTTTGTTCTTTGATAAGTTAATTGATTTATGAGTTTTAACCTGAGTGGGTATATATAAGTGCTGCTGAGTGTTATGTATTTTGTCTGATGAAGGCTGAGTATTATTGCAACCGAAAGCGCTTACAGTAATAAACAGTCCGTGCCGTTTTACCAGTTGGTTTTTGCCTGGTTGTGTTTTTGCTTTAAGGTTTAGTCGTTATTTTCTTTTCGTGTTTGATATATAGCTATATATATATATATATATATATATATATATATATATGTGTGTGTGTGTGTGTGTGTGTGTGTGTGTGTGTGTGTGTGTGTGTGTGTGTATACATCATATATGTACAGATATATCTATTTATGTCGATATATATGTAGATATATATATATAACTATATGTGCATATATATCTATACTGATATATCTATTTATGTCGTATAGATGTAGATATCTATAACTGTATGTGCATATATATATCTGTAAATCGGTATATGTGTATATGTGTAGACATATAGAGATGTGTTTATGTATATATATCTGTGTTTGTATATGTATATCCATATATGTATGTAGATATGTATATGTCTATATATCTATACAGCTATATAGCTATATGGATATATATATATATATATATATATACATATATGTTTACCATATGTCCAGATCATGGAGTGGAGTCCTACTTCAGCACCAATAGTCTCAACAGCTTAGTGCAAGGGGATACCATGTATGTATTGCAGTTATATATGCAGATTGTTGCTACTGTAACATGGGGTTGTCTTAACAGACATGTTGTGTGTGGGAGTTCACATCTGCTATTGACATGTACGCTATCAGTTACTGACAGACATCCTAAAGACATTATAGTACAGTACCACTGATAGCACAGTTATGATCCTGTGGACTACAGCAGAGATATGACCAATATATGTGGACAGTCTGGCACTCTGATCAGTCCAGAGGTATACACAGATCCCCTTCGTGTGAGACATGTAGACCAAGCCTGACGATGTGGATGTTAACAGCCATGTACATGGGTATATCATGTAAATACCGGACTACATATGCCCACACAGTTTATGCATTCACACACTCCTGTCAGTCCTGACACATAATAACTGGGGGTGCAGAGGTCATGTGGCTACATACTACCCTGTAGCTAGTGAAATACATCTGTACAGAATCCCACTGCTTTGTCAGAAATAAACAACAGTTATGGTGACCCGGCAGCAGTACATCTTGCAAATATCTGGACATAACATCATATTGTATAATTACACTAAGCTGCTAGGCATGTAACGAAGCACTGTGCAAACTACAGGCAGACTGCCACAACACTAGCCTACATTTCGTATGGGGGAATACACATGTACCTGCAAATATAGCAGGCTCTACAGGCCTGTCACAGCTCAGAGTAACAGACACTTGTGTGAAAGTGCATCCCCACAACCAATGTGAACACAGCCGCATATGGTACGCAAGCTTAATATTACATTATATGGACTTTCTGATCAACACCATCCTCATATGTGCCACTCACACACT
The DNA here is from genome assembly GCF_019279795.1 of Protopterus annectens. Lineage (NCBI taxonomy): Eukaryota > Metazoa > Chordata > Ceratodontiformes > Protopteridae > Protopterus > Protopterus annectens. Next base: position 1,754,230,144 of record NC_056737.1, on the reverse strand, counting down.
AACCCTACATATACAGGGTCATGACACAGTGTGGTCCAATACTTGTCTGTGGAATGGGACACATGTGTGTTTGGCCCTACAAACATGTGAGCTGATAGGGTACCATACACTGGAGCAGCATGTAACATCAGATAGACCAGGACCAAGAACAATGACATCTACCACAGTCCGTATACAGGCCAAAGTACGCATTTGCAATACACATACTGTCGACAGTCACCATAAGTACATGGACCCCACTACTGTACACACAACCACAGAATGCAGATGTTATGTCCTCAGAAATAACCCCTACTATACATAGCATGTCTAGCAGACTGATATCTGACTGGTTTGTTATCAGGTATGATGTCAATAAATAATGGTGTACAGAATATATGCACCTCTTACTGCATGACATATGTACAAAGGTTGACAGAATTGTGGTTGGAACCACACACACTGGCCCAGTATTGGAATGTCGCTGTGATACCCTCATACATTTACTGTTGTAACAGTGTTTGTTGTGACATATGTCCTATGAGGGATATGAAGTCAGTAACTGTCACGGCTGTTACCATGTACTGACTGCAATCCTCAGATTATGCTTTTGGTGTTCTAAGATAGGTGATCTGTGAGAAACACAAGAAACATAAGACTCCAAACACTGCCCAGTCTGCAGATAACCCTACAGGTGGAGGGTTCCTCAAACACATAACACTGTCATGACATGTATTAAATCATGTAGACCAGCCATATCCACACAAACCCTGTTAAACCAACATTACTCCAAATGCAGAAGAGCAACACTTACATTCTGTAGTCATGTCTGGAACATCCCCCTCCTGTATATTGGCCTGTCTCCACTGTGTATGTTGTTAGATGTATATCCCAATACCATCTGTGATGCTGTTTGCCAAACACCGACATGAGGTCCTGCTCACAGTGAATGAAAAGGCCCAACACCCACATTATGTTCCTAGGTATAGGAGTGTGTTTCCAAGCAATTGGCTATGAGAATGCTACCACAGCTGTTCCATGTGCAATCAGCTAGTGGTGGACTGCAATTCTTGCAGAGGCCATCAGCTGATCAAGAGCATCACTTACAAAACGCAAGCTGCTGCCTAAGAAAAGCAGGTGGACTTCTCCACATCCACCAGAGAGTGAGTGAGAGAGACAGACAGAGACAAAGTAAGACAGGGAGGGGGTGGGAGAGTAAAACCTATGCATGTTTGTGTCACACACTTACCAGCACAGAGTTTCAAACTATTGCCTGACTATGTATTGCTATCACATGTCTATGCAGTTTTTGCATGTGCCACAGAGCTTACATGTTGGGGAGCTGTCCAAACATATATCTGAGGGTGAGTGACATCTTCAACAGTGATAAGGTAGGTGTAGTGCAAGTGCCTGTCCACATGAACAGGTGTTAATGTTGACACAGCCACACTTTCTCAGGGACTCACACACATTATCACAGTTGGCAGGATCAGGATTAGACTTTCAGACTAGCTAGTTTGCCACAGTACAGTAATACACAGGTATCACATGCACCACAGGGGTTATTAGGATGATAAATGGGCAAAGGGTATGTGAAGCTGTCTGACATCAGAAGGCATGCTTCAGTAGGCCAATGTGAGGTGTAGTGAGTGTGAATGGCATCCAAATCATTATACTCTACTCACACACAGACACAGGTTGCCAGTACTGACATGCATGGGTGCATTGCTTCAATGGTGTGTAGTGATTGACTTGCCAGAAGGCTGTACAAGGCTAGGTAAAGACTATACCTTGACATCAGGCCACAAGTAAATGGTCTGCTGTGTGGATCAGGGGTGTAGTCTCTGGATTGGCCCACACAGGTGGGTATTGTTTTCACCACCCAGTCATTTGGGTTACTATTGTGGGTGGCCAGTGCTTGCAATGCTTGCCATATATGTGTTCTATAGTCCATGACATGGATGGTGTCTGGGATGTGCACATGTCTCACATGCATGTTCTGTGACATGTGGAAGTGTACCTGGGGTGTCTGGGTCATGTTGTGTACACATATTTTTATCATCAGATGTGCCATTCCTGGCCTCATGTGGTGTGAACTGGCAATGGTTGATCCTGCGCCTACATTAACAGCATGATACAGTTATTCCCTGGTATCAGTGGCATCTGTCCATACAGGGCATGTGTATAAGGCATGGTATGTCCTTTGTGGGTTACATTTGCTGGCACTACAGTTGTTGCAGGCATCCAGTAGGAGAACATAGTGAAGGAGCACTGTATTCAATTATGTGCCTATTGTAGTAATGGGACAGGGTGCCATACCTTCTGTAGTCTGCTGAAATCACAGCATGGTTACTATCTGTGGGCAATATGCTGGGAACTACCAACATAGTGGCTGTTGCCTAGCCAAGTGTGTTTGTGTATGAGACATGGGTTGAGAGTATTCTCTGGGTTGCCTAAACTGTTCACCAGGCCTTGATGTCACATGTAGTGATATAGATTGTCAACACCAGCCTCTCTGCTGTTTGACATCTATTATCCTTCTAAGGTGGACATTGTATATATAATAGGCCCACCTTAGAAGAAATTTGCAAAACCCTCTCCACAATGACTCCAGTTGTTATACACTCACAGCCACCTCCACACAGGATATGAATGACAAACACACACACAAACACACCAAGACTCACAGTTGCCATGACTGGGATTATAACACTACAGCATTATGCAGTTACAGCACATGCCACAGAGATTACTGGGCTACTCCTTCCCAAAGGTGTATTTCAAAGTGAATGACATCAGCAGGCTTGCCAAAGAAGGGCAGTGTAGGTTGTAGTGACTGTGAATGGCCTCAAAAGCATTGGTCCCTACACAGACAAATAAACATCCACACTTACCTTGTCTGGGAATAGAACTCATACCTAACTAGTATATTACACTACCCCATTATACAGTTATAGGATGTGCCACTGAGAGTATTGGGCTACTTTTTCCTCAAAGGTGTATTTCAAAGTGAATGACATCAGCAGGTTTGCCAAAGAAGGCCAATGGACATTTTAGTGACTGTGAATGTCCTCAAAAGCATTGCTCCCTACACAAACACACACACTTGTCATGTCTGGGAATAGAACTCCTATCTAACTAGTATATCACACTAGAGCATTGCACAGTTATAGAATGCATCCCGGAGATTACCTGGTTACTTCTTTCCCCAAAGGTATATTTCAAAGTGAATGACATCAGCAGGCTTGCCAAAGAAGGACAATGGAGGATGTAGTGACTGTGAATGGCCTCAAAAGCATTGTTCCCTTCAGAGACAAACATCAACACTTGCCATGTCTGGGAAGAGAACTCCTAACTGACTAGTATATCACACTACAGCATTATGGAGATTTAGGATGCGCCATGGAGATTACTGGGCTACTGTTTCCCTAAAGTTGTCTTTCAAAGTGAATGACATCAGCAACCTTGCCAAGGTTGGGCAATGGGAAGTGTAGTTCATAGGTTCACAGGGTCATATGTTGATACTAGGCTATCGACCCTAGGGCCTATATATGTCTAGACATGACAATTCTCTGACTATGACTTCCCACAATATTTACTTCCCTGCACCCCTGTCTAGCAGGGTAGCTGACATGATCCCCGGGGTAAATGTCCTATCTCTCATCCAATTGTCCAAGTTCTTTTTAAGATGGCCAAAGAGGCACACTGCTTGACATGTATGGGAGTCTGGGTCAGGAAGATATCCGTCCTGCATGTATTGTTCATTGTGATGACAGGATTTGGATCCCAGGAGCATGTGGTTGTGAGGGTTTGGAATTCTCTAAGTGTAGCTTGTCCAACAGCTGTGGGTTTGACATGGCATTTTATGTTAAGCAGGGATCACCTCTGAGAACACAATACTTGACAGAGTATAGCTGGATGATTTCCAGACGGTCAGCATAGGGCATCTGGTTTAGGTCTGTGGTCATTTTGTGAGGTATGTCTGTAGCCTCTCAACTTGTTGCAAATGACTTGTGAGGTACATATGTAATGGGCCATTGTAGTCTGTACTGGGTCTACTGAGAGATGCCTACAGTGGGACAATGGCCTCCTTTTCTTGGATGTAAAGCCCTTAGTGGGAGGTGTGCCACATTGGTGGGTTTTGTGACTGTTGTGGTGATGTGGTTATCAAAGGTGAGACCACTGTCCACCTGTATCCCTAAGTCTGTTATCACACTTTAGGTGTTTAGTGTACTGTCACCTATGTGGTACTTCATAGGTACATGTCCCTTCTCAATGGGGATAACTATATATTTCTTGGCATTGATCTTAAGACCATGGCTCAAGCACCAAGCATATATTTCTGTAAGGCCCTTCTGTAGAATATCCACATCATGTAGGGATTCAGTACTGGCTCCCAGTGTGCAGTCATCTGCGACCTTTGTTTGCCGGTGTCCCTTACTGCTGGACTGTACTTCAGAGCAGTAGATGCCAAACAAGGGCAATGCTAGACTGAACTCTAAGGTACTCCAACTGTCACTTGTCAGGGGCTCAGGTTGGTGTCACCTACATTTTCCGTGTGGGTTGTGTCAGTACAGCAGTTGGCAGCCCATCAGGTGACATTGGAATTAATGGCCAGCTTGATACATTTATCTATGATTCCAGACTGGGGGATGGTGGCAAAGGGCTTGGTGAGGTCCAGATAGGCTGTGTGAGCATTCTTACCCTCGTCCACGGCTCTGGAGACGAATTCACAGTTGTCATTCAGGTTGAAGTGACATGATCTGCCCTTCACAAACCCAAGCTGGTTAAAGTCCAGTGTTTGCAGGTTGCCAATGCCTTTGTTTTAATTTCCATGATAATACATTCCATGACCTTGCAGATCAGGCACATCATACTGCTGGGGCTGTATTTCCCAGGATTCAAGGTGGATCCCCCTTGTGGACTGGGATAACTGTAGCTGTGCATCACACAGTGGGCATGAAGCCTGAGCTGTGGCTATGATTAGACATGGCACGTAGTTGAGGTGCCAGTTCTGTTTGTAGCTCATGTAGTACACAGCCCAAGATGTTGACTGGTCCCATGGCTGCTGTTGACATAGCTCTGTAGAGTGTGTTTTTTACCTATGTGGCCATTATTACCAGAATATGGCAATCTATCTGTGTTGAGATGGGCTCTTTGGGGGTTGGGAGGAGGTGCAGTTTGCACTGAATCGATCTGCCAAAATATTGGCAATATCCCTGGGAGCAGTAGATTTAATACCATCCTGTTGTAGCTCACAGCAGTTCTGAGCATTGTCATTTAGATTCCTCACATAGCTATGGAACAACATGCAGTTGTCCTTGACATCTTTGGCTATATTATGTTCGTAACTAGCTTTGGTGACTGTTATGAGGAATCTCTGCATCTTACTGTAGCTAGTAAGGGAGTATTTTGCATCCTGGAAATTCCCTCATTTCTGCAACAGTTTCCTCCTTTTGTTGTACAGTATGTTTATGGCTGGGGGCCACCACATTGGCTTCCTTTTTTTGGTGGGGAGTGTCTTGGTTCAATATTGGATGGCACAATTCATGCATGAGTGGATGTGCTCATACAGTGCCTTCATGTATGATTCAGCAGTTGTCCTTTCAGTTCCCACCTGCATGGGTGTCATGATGTTAGTCACGGCTGACATGTGTAGCAAGACATTGACTTTGGAGATGTGTGTTACAGAGGTTTCCTTACTGGGGTGTGGGGGAGGGATGTTGATGTTAAGGGTGATTAGCTCATGGGCATACCCGACCACCGATGGGATGACCAGGTCTAGGATATTTAAGCCCCTGGTGGGACTATGGGTTACTTGATCCAGGGAATTGTGAAATATTACTTACAAGATCTGTTGGGCACACGTGTTGGTACACAAGTAGTTTTCTCAGTTAATTGCAGGGTAGTGTAAGTCACCCAGTATGATGCCCGTGCCCTGGCCCAGCAATCAAGGATCTGCAATCCTCACCTCTAACACCAGTAAGGGGCATCTCATATAGGAGGAAAGGATAACAAATATACACAGTAAAGTGCAATTTCCCTTAAGAGAACACAGAGATCACAGTCAGTCCAGGGCTGGTCGCTCCTTTGCTCTCCAGGTCCCCAATAAGACTCCCCACTGGCACAGCTATAGGTTCCAGATCTCAGCCTAGTGGGCAAGCTAAAACCTCCAGCACCCTCTCTGTCCAACCAGTGTTTCATGTCCCTACCTGAGTAGCTGACACACACACACACACACACACACACACACACACACACACACACACACACACACACACACACACACACGCACACACCCACACTCACACACCCACACATCCACACACACACACACAGACACACACTGACACACACACACACACACACACGCACACACACGCACACACACACACACACACACACACACACACACACACACACACACACACACACACACACACACACACACACACACACACACACACACACACACACACACACACACACACACACACACACACACACACACACACACTTTGGAAGAGTCTATACAACCACATAGACACTCTTGGGGAAGGATGGCATAAGTTCTCCAGCTGTTCCTCTTTTCCCCAGACTATACAGTAATACCAGCTGTCACCACCCACTAATATTTATCAGCTACTCAAAGGCCTTTAAAAGGGTGTCCAATTATTACTGTGCAATATTATTATCCAATTGGTAGTATAGCCCAGGGCTAAATCTATTGGAGTGGCATTGTACAGTTTTACCAAACGCATCCAAGTACTCTAAAGTGCTTAAATTATCTCTACAAAAACTGCCACAGTTGAAAGGGTTCATAAATATTTAATAACAAATAGTCAAAACACAAGACAATACTTTTTACTGCACAGTGCTAATCAAGAGGTCAGAGATCACAGAGAAATACTTAAAATAATTTAGTAGTACAGTTCTGACATCACAGAAAACACTTAGTTTAATATTTCTAGTTTCTAGCTATTTATAAGAGAAAAACAATAAACTTACATATAGAGCAAGACAGTGCTGGTGAGTTGGATGGTCAAGACAAAAATGTTTAATGCTCTCTGATTCTCTCTGTTTTTAAAATCACATTCCTGGTTCACATTACATCATTCTTCACACTTCCCTTGGTTCCCAGGCTAACAGGAACTAAATTTACATTCTTCACCTCTGGGCAGAAACCAGAGCAATAAAGGACATTTATGTATGCAAATTCTGGCCATTAACTCTGGCCTTAAAACAATAGGCAGCATGCCTCACTCTAGACTTACTGGCTCTGAGTTTTACATCAGAGGGTCACAACATGCTTTACTTGGTCAGTAGAGTGCACTGTTGTTACATTTTTTTCCACTTCCACATGTAACACTATTTTTACCATTTAAGACAAGCCTGTGGTTTACATTAATAATTACAGATGACAGAATTATCTCCAAAATTCTATATGGCTAATCTAGCAGCTTTCATCTATCTTCACCCAATCTTCATACCCAGTATTAGGGTGTTTGCTTATAACATAATATTTCACAGTATGTTTCAAAAGCTGTAGTGGGTATCATGGAGCATGGTGGAGGATCTGTAGCAAGCTATACAATTTGAAATGCAGTCTAACCTACTGTTAGTTGCACCAGGGGTATTTCAGAAACAGTATGTTGGGCAAGTAGCCTGGTGGTGTGAATAGACTTGGTGAATATGGACACTCCTCCACCTTTATTGTTTTGATCCTTGTTTGGTGGCTAACAGGTGTGGTGAGAGCTGTACCTGGTATTGCAGGGGTGCCCTCTGGATGCTTGGATCAGCTCTCTGTTACTGCACAGTTATCAATGTTCTTCATTTGTAGGTGTGCATAGTGACTGTGAAAGGCCAAAAAAATTGACCCCCTACTCACACATGTTTCACAGTTGCTATGTCGAGGAATAGAACTCCTACCTAACCAGTAAGTTACACAGTTATAGGACACACCACAGAGATGACAGGGCTCCTCTTTCCCCAAAGGTGTATTTCAAAATGAATGACATCAGCAGGCTTGCCAAAGACAAGAAAATGGAGACTGTAATGACTGTGAATGGCCTCAAAAGCATTGCTCCCTACACAGACAAACAAACACCCACACTTGCCATGTCTGAGAATAGAGTTCTTACCTAACTAGTATACCACACTACAGAATTACGCAGTTATAGGACATGCCACAGAGATTACTGGGCTACTCCTTCCCCAAAGGAGTATTTCAAAGTGAATGACATCAGCAGGCATGCCTAAGAAGGGCAATGGAGTTTGTAGTGACTGTGAATGGCCTCAAAAGTGTTGCTCCCTGTCTGGGAATAGTACTCTTACCTGATTAGTTTATCACACTACAGCATTACACTGTTATAGGACACACCACATAGATTATTGGGCTATTCCTCCCCCAAAGGTGTATTTAAAAGTGAATGACATCAGCAGGCATGCCAAAGTAGGGCATTTGAAATTGCAGTGAGTGTGAATGGCCTAAAAGTCATTGATCCTTACACAGACAAACACAGTTGCCACATCTGGAAGTAGAACTCCTACCTAACTAGCACATCACAGCATTACAGTTATAGGACATGCCACAGAGATTACAGAGCTATCACTTTCCCAAAGGTTTATTTCAAGGTGAAGACATCAGCATGCTTGCTATAGTAGGGCAATGGGGAGTGCAGTGTTTGTGCATGGGCCATAACCCATTCATCTAGAGGTAGACACACAACACTCAGGAACACACAGGTTTATATTCCACAGGTACGTGTATACAACTGCTAGATGACTACTGACTTGTACAGTCATGTTACACAGTTAGCACAAGCACCACAGGCACAATAGTGCTGAGGGATACCAGAGGCAAATGTCTACAGTGATTGACATTTGCACATCATGTTGTTTTAGCCAATTGGATGTATGCTGGGTGGGACATGCCTCATGATGGAAGGCTCTTTGTCACTGTCACTCTCTTCCACACATCTACGTATGTGTATTTGTGGCCTATTATATTGAGTTGTCCTTTGATATATGTGTGTATTCCTATCCAGTGTGTATGCAAAGCATGACTGGTGTGCACTGAGGAGTGTATGCACTAACATCTGCGACTGTCAGATATGTATGGTCCACTGTTGTTGCCAGACATGGGATTCATTTCTGTAAGTGTGTGAGCATGCCAAGTATGACCTTTCAGTATTTTGTTGTCTGACATGGCTTTCATTTCTCTAAGTGAGGGAGCATGCCCAGTATGACCTTCTGTACTGAGTGTGTGAATCCATTCCAGGTAGATTATACTCCAGTGCAGTCTTTTGTGTTCTACACCTACAGCTAGCAAACTGTTTCTGCAGGATATCTGTAGATCGGTTGACAATATGGGGTCAAAATGGGCAAAGAATAGTGGGTTACTGTGGGTAATTATGTCTGTGTTGCTTCTGCTACATGGTCCTGGTGTTAGCAGAGATATTCAGACACGTGTACTGTTATATTTCGTAATAACAAACTTGACTTCTCTCTAGTGCCTCGGAAAATGCCTTTAACAGGGTATAAAAATACCAATTCCTCACTTCATTTATATATAAAACAGCATTAATAAAGCAATTAAGAGCAACTTATTACAAGAGCCATTTCCAATTAAGCTCTTTGTTTAACCCATTAGGATGCAGGGTGTCAAATTTTAAAATAAAAAGTGCTTCTTTCCATTGCAATTTACTTTTTAAACACATACCTCTTTCACAATGCACTTTTTCCAAAATAGTACCTAATAATTTAATCCCATCACTGTCATGGTACATTTTAAAATGTAATCCTAATGGGCTTTCCACTTTTTCATTTCTAATATTTCTTAAATGTTCTAAACACCTAACACGAAAACTTTGTTTAGATTCCCCTATATAGAATAAATTACATTCACATTTAAGTACCTAAATAATTCCTTCCGTCATACAGCCATAACTCATTCAAATCAAACTTCTGACCATTTATTTTATCGAAAGAACCTACTGTATGACTACATATACTACAATGTCCACAAGCTCTAAAACCTAAATTTGATATATGTTTATTCAACCTTATTGCAGGAAAATTAAACTGGGCATGCACCAACATATCTTTGATGCTTTTCCCCCGTTTATAACCTTATGCTAGGAAGTCAAGCTAAAAAAACTGGTGGAGTATAAAGGCAGACCAGATAGGAATAAAAATAATAAACC